>NW_010194097.1:0-18520 GCF_000695765.1 Mesitornis unicolor | reverse complement strand
GGTCTTTTTCTGCCTGGCAGCTTTCCAGCCAGGAAAGCTTACAACTATTTTCTTCCCCACCCAGATAAAATGCCCTGCAGATTGAATGGCAGATTTTGGCTCTCAAAGCTAGAAAGTTCCAACTGTAGCCAAAGTAATATCGTAAAATAACAAGAAAGATGAGAAACCAGAAATGTTGTTTTCCTCCTTCAATCAGCAGGAAGCTAGCAATGAGAAATTGCTAAAATGGCTCTCTCCCAGTTACCTCTTCCTGATCTGGTTATCGCCTGAAATGCTAAAAAGATCCTTCATCCTGAGGTCCAAGGGGACCTTGATTTCATGCCTGTGACTCTGGTATCACTGGAAACCACCTTAAGGTAAGTGAGCTCAGGATTTGATCTTTCTGTATGAATCAGTTTTAGGGAAGCTGACAGCTACGAATCCCCATGTTTTTGTTCTGAAGAAAACAGCAAGATCTAAATTTAACAGTTGATTTCACAATGCTCATTTTTGACTGTAAGTAAAATCACCCTTGAAAAATAGATTATAATAGGAGGAGATATATTCTCCAGATGCTGGAAAAGGAAACTAAAAAAGCAAACAGGACAAATTTATCCTCATTCACAATTTAGGTCGCCTGTGATGGAAGCTTTCTAGGCTCTGCTTGGGATCGTTGGATGAATACTGTGAATAAAAATAATGTCAGTTACAGAAGAGATTCATAATTCCTGACCCCATTTCAGAGGAAGATACAGCACATATCTGTGGTGTTTGGGTCAAGGGAAATGACGCCTACAGATCGAATCTGTAATGTGAATGTTTTTTTCACATGAGGAAACCAGACAGAATATTTTTCCAAGAGGAAAAAGATTCTTCTTCATGCACACAGCTATTCTAATGAATTTCTCCTTGTAGACAAGTAATCACTATCACTTACCCTACAGCCTCACTACTACATTTTAACAATGTGAAGAGACTATAGAGTGGATGTAAATATAATTTATAGTTGAAGAATGGCATAAATCACCCGCACATTATGAGGCCATTTATTGTAAATCAGAGTGCGGTCTCTATAGTGAAAATCTGCTCCCAAGAGGAGTGATAAATGGCATCTTCTGCTCAATGCTTTGTATTTGAAACAAGGTCTGCTTTCAAATAAGCCAGGACAGATACCAGAGAATGACCTGCGTCCTGCTCCTCCTCGTGCCTTGTCAGCAGTTCACCGGCTTCCAGCCACGCAAATTCATGGAAGAGAGGAAGATGTGCATGTGTCCTTGGAAACACAATTTTATTTGGGAACATCCTGAACCTCGGATGCCAGCAGCATTTGTCAGTCCAGCACTTAGGAAAAAAAGTCACTGCATATACATATATATAACTTGAACACAGCAGAGACCAGCTACTGCGAGAAATTAGACAGAGGATTTTATAATATAGTGTACCATGTCACAGCCCCCCCAAAATAGGAGGCAGGCACACACTATGTCTCAGGGCCTGCCTTTGGCCATGTCCTACTGATCCAGGGTGTGACAGATGTGTCGCACAGCTGCATGGACACCTCTGAGGAACTGGTTGGGAAATGGGTGCCAAGGGCTAAGTCCTGGGCCTCCCCTGTCCTGAGCTTCTCAGGGTGTCTGACAGGCTGGTAGGATGCTCAGCTGTGCAGGGTGGCCTGAGGTCCCCTCTTCTTGCTCTTCCTTGGAGGTGATTGTTCCCAAAGCCATCTGCCCACTCTGGTGGGAGATGACACCTGTGGTCTACCACCTCTGTGAGCATCTTCTTTCCTGGAAAAGCTCCTCCTGCATCCCCCAGGAGAGCTGCTGGCAGGAGGGTTGGCTCTGCAACACCCAGTGTGGACGTGGCAGGCAGCTGGGTGCGGCTGGAGGAGCCACACTCATGACAGAAGAATGTGATGTGTGTCCCTGGGCTCTGTGGCAGCCTGCAGGCAGGGTCGGTGCTGCATTGGCTGCGTGGCTGGTGCATTGCTCCATCTGCCATGTGACAGATGAGCAGGCAGTGTGGCATGCTGCTGCTCTTCAGCTATTGGTGGTGGCCATCCAGAGAAGCGATGAGCTGGTGTCAAGCATGAGGTGTGCTCAGATGTCTAGCTGGATGGGCCATGAGCTCTACCTGGGTTATCAGCTCTGCTCCCTGACTGTAACTAGCTCCTTGGGAGGCAGGGCTTGACAAGCTTCATCAAAAGGAGCTGAAGCAGGGCTGGTGTTTGCCCTGTAGCAGTCCACCAGCAGTTCCACTGTTGCTGTGGTCCATTCTGCCCCCTTATAACCCACTGATCACAGAATCACAGAATCACAGAATCACAGAATCACAGAACGTTAGGGATTGGAAGGGACCTCAAAACATCATCCAGTCCAATCCCCCTGCCGGAGCAGGAACACCTAGATGAGGTTACACAGGAAGGTATCCAAGCGGGTTTTGAATGTCTCCAGAGAAGGAGACTCCACAACCTCTCTGGGCAGCCTAATATACCTCTTCATCCCACTTTATCATCCCAACTCTTCATATCCCACTATATACCTCTTCAGGTAAGAGTTGGGTCCTCAAGACATAAACAGCAATAAAAAGAACTCTTTTTTTTTAATTGCTCCTTGACCTCAACTGTGCCAGTCCCTTGGACCTTTGGTTCAGAGCAGACTGCAGCTCCTCTAGTCTGCCTTGTGGCTGCCTTGACTTGAGTGCCAACTTCTTGATCCTTCCTGGGCTCAGACCTGGTCCTACTCTTTGGGCTTGACACTGTCTTGTCTGATTCATTCTTTCCTAAGAGGTGGAGGTCTTTGTCTGTTGGGTCCTTCCTCTTTCTCTGTGGGACAAATTGTTCCCACTCTGATGGACTCGGTGTCTGCCTTGGAGAACCTATAGGGCCAGGTCTGAGCTCCAGCCACTGGCAGCTGCGGGTTGCCATGGGCTGCCTCTTTAGGGCCTGGGAGTCTGGACACACTTGACAGCAGAGCTGTTTTTTGGGTATTTCTCAGCCCATGTTGCCTACTTCTTGTGCTAAAGGTACAGTTTCATTCCCTGAGCAGTCTGAGTTGAGGCTGTTAATGAAAATTAAAAAATACAATACCCCATGAGGGACTCCTCAGGGTACAAGAACTGGTTTTGTTGACAAAGCCCAGCTCATCAGCTGGAGTTAATCAGTTCAGCATCAGTTTAGCATCAGTTTAGCATCAGTGAGGTTTTGTTGATTTGCACACGCAGAGGATTTGGCCTCAGTGCCTGGTCCATATTATTTTACAGCAGATAATGAACGCAGCATGTCATGCTTACTTTTCCTACCCTTTTGTGAAGCTGCAGTGTTACTGACCTGAAAACATTTTCCCACTATTAAACTTTCAGTCAGGACATAAGTCCTTTTTAAGATGCTGCATGCCATACGATGCCTTCTCCTTGTGTGGGAACAGCTCTGCTATACCAAGAGGAGGTGTGATCTTGACTTTATGGGATAGAGATTCCTTGTGGCACTGACTCATACACTGTACGTTTGTGCTCATTTTCACATCTTCCTCCTGATCCTGTTTTAGGCTGCGTTTCCATTACTCCTCCACCCTGGGGGAGGAATCCTCAGCCAACACAGCTCTCACCCGGAAACCACAGAGAATGAAAAGACCTTTCATAGCAGTAATGATGCCATGTTCCTGTCCTCTGCAGCTGCATTTTGAAAACAAAAGATCAGGAGGCAAATTCGCCATCCACAAGCAGAACTTGCAGCTCTTCAGCCATTGGGGACTGGTGCAAATAGGTCTAATGCTGATGCCAGAGAACATATTTCCTATTGACAGCGGGGAACAACGAGAACCGAAACTATAACCTAATCTAGGGTGAGAACAATGCCTATTTTTGCATATTTAGCAAGGAGAGGCTCAGGCCATGAGCTAACAATTAGCTTTGCCCACACCCTAAAATCTTCACACGTTTGTCATCAGATGTTTGGGTCAATCTATTGTAAAGACTAGGGGATGTCTGCAAAATAAGGTGTTGAATGCACTTCTATTTGTTTACACCTCAGTAGATACCTAGGTATAAGCAGGTATTCCATCTCCAGTGAGCAAGAAAGATTCCTCACCATAAGGATAGGAAGACACATGGAAGCATGGTGTATCTATTGTTTAATACAAAGTACAGAACAGGTTGAAGGCCGTGCACCGATGACCTCCTTTTACTACAGTGTATTGCTAGGCCAGGTTCAGCTGTGTGCTTCTGGACTAAAGTGCTCCTTGGGTCTTGATTTTCCAGCATGGAAAGCACTTTTGAACTGGTAAAGGGTACATGATTGACACCAGACAGAAGGCCTGAGTTCATAAAGGTTTTGGCATGCCTATTGCTGGAAAATCTGTTCCAACATGTGCCATCCAGTGTTATTAAATGTGGCACTGAAAGGTAAACTAAGTCCCTGCCAAGGAACTGCCAGTCTGGACTTGTTTGCTCTCTGGTCATACAGGCAGGCCTTATGTTCATCATTGATGGGAAAAGGTCAGTGGGACTAGGAAGGGTCTGGTTGCATCTGGATTTAACTTCTTCTGGAAGCCCCAGCCACATAGCAGCAGTGCAATCCTGTATGGATTAGTATCCAAAAATCCAGCTCTTCCGTCTCTTGGGCAGGCTCAAGAGCATGAATTGGAGGTATACTATGATTTAAAGCTGGATGGTATTTCATGTGTGCTTTATGTGCCAGTGTCCACATGAGAGGTAGGATGGTGGAGAACCAAGCTCGGTGTCCATGTGAGATACTGAAATGTCCACAGGAAGCCTTTCTGAGTGTTTGCAGAGACTGTACTTCAAACCTTGTGCTATTAGTTTTCTTCTTGACCTGCTATGAGTTCACTCCCATAGCTGTCCAGGGCTTGATAATCTTCTCCAGGCCACAGTGCTCTGCTTGGATTTCTGTCACTGCCTCTGTGTGACTTGTCCTCTGCTGGGTAGAAATCTGCGGGGTTACATGGGATGCTCGTGCTGAGCTGGAAACAGAGGAATGGGTTATTTCTTTGGAGTTGAGTGGGCCCTTAAAATAAAGACCTCATTTCAAATAGCATTTGGCATGGCAGAACACATTTGTCTTCTACAATGTGTGAGATAGGGAAGAGCTATTTTGTCCCTAGCATGGAAAGGAAACAGGAGAAGTGAGACACCAACGCCCACATCTATGAAGGTATTTAGGCACTTGCTGGGATCTGCACATCATGGCCAAGTGGTTTGTTGATAGTCACATGCAGTTTGGGACAGCAGGTGCCTAAACCCCGTGTTTCCAAAGTCCTAAGGTACAGCCCTTATCGCAGGGTCAGGTTTCTCCAAAGCTCCTTGTGAGACAAATCCTAGAAAAGGGCTGATGCCGTGGCTGCCAGTTCCTCTGTTTATTTCCACGGTGTCCCATTCCTGCAGACGCTTTTCCACCCTGTGCCATGCAGGCACTTGGCAAAGGTTGTCCCCAGCACCCACCTTCACTCGTCCCTTGCAATCGTGGTGGAGGAGCCACCTGTTGCTTTAAATCTGGTGGCACTTCCTTATCTCCCCTGCATCCCCATTTCAACTTCTGTAACTACATCTGTGCAACCTGTTCTCTCCTGCTATGTAGAAACTTGGGCTGTCACATGGAGACATGTGGGGTCACTTGTACTCCCCTGACCCTGTAAATGTAGAAGGGTCAGTTTATTTCCAGAAAGTATGGCTTACATATGGTTTTCCTTTCATTATTTTAGGTGTCAGCTAGAAGGGCTCTGCTTGTTCCCTTCAGCAACAGCAAATAAATACGCAACCTGTTTAGAAAACCGTAACACTAGAGACCTGGAGAAATCTTTGGATGCAAGATACACGCTGAACTGTGTGTGACCCTCTGAAGAGAAACATTAGCTTAAAATATTAGTAAATGTTTTTTAGTGAAGATAAAAGAATATTAGAGAAAATATACAAGGCCTGAGGTCAAAGGTCCCTGTGCAGTCCATTTCCCATTGAAATCAAATGGCCAAAATGAAGAGGTCAGCAGAAGTTTGCTTGAGTTTGGATTGAGAAAAACAAGGAAAGCTCTTTGCTCACTCCAGGCAGTGCTGTTATCGAGGGGATCTCGTCATAACAGACTGAGGCCAGGATTTTCAAATGCAGTTAATTGGTTGGCCTGGTTTCACTGTGATAGAATCATACAATCAGATTTCTGTTCAGGAAAGCTGCATTTTTGAGAAGACTACAGCACCCAATTTGGTGGGAGCAAAGTTGATAAAACATGTTTAGTTTTTGGCCATCCCTGGTATGCAGGCTGCCATGGTGATCAAGGTCTTCAGCCGTTTTGAGTCAGCCAGGTGCACAAGTTAGAAGGACTGAAAGCCAGGGCAGCTGATCCAAGCCGGCCAACAGAAGTATTACCATATCATAAACGCCACACTCACTGCAAATTGGAAAGTTTGCTGAGGACGGTCCTCCCTTCTTCTTCCCTCTTTCCTCGATGGTCAGTATCTCTGGAGCCCATCGTTCTGCTCCTGAGGCCTACTCCCCATTCGTTGTGACTGTCACGCTCTCTCTGGAGCTGTGGTGCTGGCAGTGTTTGGCTCTAGCATTTACTGCTGGGAGTGCACAGCTCACAACCACTGTATGTGCTGACTATAATTTTGTGTATTTCATATTAATATTTGTATTTATATTAATTTCTTATTATTTTATTAAATCTGTTTCTATTTCAATCTGTGGGTCTCCTTTTCTTTTTCTGATTCTCCTCCTTGGATGGGGAGGGGTCATCAGGTGATAGAAAAACTGTCTAAACAGACATTCCTTTGCTTGCTTTGCTTGAAGCACACCAAGTGGACCCACTTTTGGGAAGGTGTGAGAAACAGTGGAACACCAACAAGCCCCACACTAGTCCTGGGAGACTTAATCAATGCCGCAAGGCTGCTTTGAAGCATTTGACCCATCCACTGTCAGATCAAACTCCAGAGAATGAATCAGAGAATTCTGACTGGGACAAGCGCAGGTGAAGCATATGCTATTGTCTCCTGTGTTGCCAGCTTGGGCGTCTCCATGCTATGTCCTGTTTTGTACTGAGATAGACATGCAGAGGCCACAGAACGAAGATGTCTCACGTTAGCTTTAAGATTTCAGAGTGAGTTGAGCCTACCAAGGCAGGTGGTGAGTGCAGGGACCTAATGAGCCGTGTTTGAAAGAAAAGGTTGAAGGCCTCCCGCAGTTCACAAATGCTCCTTGGGAACTGGATAGTCAAGTACTGCCA
Source organism: Mesitornis unicolor (assembly GCF_000695765.1). Classification (NCBI taxonomy): domain Eukaryota; kingdom Metazoa; phylum Chordata; class Aves; order Mesitornithiformes; family Mesitornithidae; genus Mesitornis; species Mesitornis unicolor. The sequence goes on along the minus strand of NW_010194097.1, from coordinate 11,313 downwards.
GTTCCTAGGGTCAGTAAAGTTAATAGAGTGATGGCCGGTGCCCAAACATCCTTGCAATCCTACATTTGCAGGCAGTTTTCATTGCAGAACAGACAAAATAAAATGGTTTTTCAAAACAACACGTCCTGTGGGTCTCTGTCCTTCCCACTGGGTATATGAAATTTAAACTACAAAAAAACCCCAGCAACCTCAAAAACCCTCAACCTAACAAAAAAAAGGGAATGGATTCGTATACATAACATAATTTAGAGTCTTGAAAGTAGCAAGAAAGTGTGAGACTTTGATGCATTTTTATACTTTTAAAATAAAACAGATGCTGAGGGGAAGATTATAAGAAGGCGTCTCAGAAAGGCTGGTGCAAAAACATTGAAAGAATTGAAAAAATTGCTTTTTCCAAGAGAGCAAACAAGGACCTGGTCCTACAGAGCTTGGATATAGAAACATATGTTATGGAAATGCCATGTTTTGATATGATCTGAAATTGCAGACTTGGGAATGAAATGAGTGCATGGAGGGCTCCTTACATCTTTACTCTGAATTTTGGAAAAAAAAAAGTTTCAAAGGGATGATTTTCATGTCTTTGAACTTACTTGAGAGATTCCCTCCAAGCAGAAAAGCCCTTGCTTAAGTAAAAGCATTACTAGTCAATGGGCACGACCCTCATGCAAATACTGCACATGTTTGTGTCCTCTTTGTAAGGCCCGTTCTTCTCCCAGAGGGTCTATAATTCTGTTTAATCTGTCTTTGATATCTATGGAACACAGTGTACAAAATCACAATGTTGGAAAAGGAGGTGGGGGCTACCTTCAGCCCTGTTGTTTACAGAAGGCTTTTCTTAACACTGGCAGTCTTTAAAGGAGCATTTAGGGGATGTAGCCTCAGTCAAAATCAGACCTATATTCAAGTTATGAGTCTTTGTACTTACCCACTTGATTATCAGTTTGTTTAAGATCATCATTATATCAACTTAAGAGTGCAGAGCTATTTCTGTAGGCGTGGTTACTTTCTAAATAGCAAGTAGGGATTGTACAATAGCAGTCTTTGGCAATTCATGAAAGACAGCGTTTTTCAGGCTTTAGTGGATTCATACACAATGACCTTGTGGGGTTGGTATTGCCCTTATTTTAATGATGTGGCAATGGAGACACAAAAGAAATAATATATTTTGCCCACAATCACTCAGCAAGTCCCATCCTTTCTCATTTGATTGATGATGCCATGTAACTCTGCTGCTGATATACACTGACAAAGTAACTCTCATGTCCACCATTAGTGATAACCAAGAGTAAAGTACAAAGTTAGGCAAGAAATGGATGAACAGAAGTCCCCTGTGAAGAAGGGACTCATTTCCCCATGGGTGTGCATCCAATTTGTACCTCCCAGCTCCTCCTGTCAAATGCACTTGTGCAGGTGCCAGGGGCGTCCCAGCCCTGTGCCAGGCAGGGAGATCAAGGTCTGGCTCCACAGGGATGCTATGTACTGTCCTGAGAGCGTAACTTAATCTTGTGAGTGGATAAAGGCAAAGCAGCGAGAGTAATGCACTCTTGATTTCCTGGCTCCTTTGACTCCATCCCTGTCTTGGACAAACTTCCTCTCATCTCTGAAGAGTTAACGGAGTACAGATCTCAGTGTTCTCCTCCCTAGAGTTTAATATGAATTTATTTTAAAAAAAATCCAATCGCTTCAGCTATGAAAATTACTCTCATTTGTCTATAAATAGGCTTAACCTCTTAAGCTGTGTCAGATGCTGCTAATTCACCAGTCTGATCTAGATCTTCAGATGCTCCTACAGCTCCAGAGCATATGACTCATGGTTTGCAAGTGCCATATCCCACCGAACCTGGCAGTGCCATGATCCTGCTAGCAACGTGTCTGCAGACTTCTACCAAAACCCGAGCAAGGGATTTTCTCCTGATCAAGCTGAGATCGGCAGCATCCTGCAGGCACAATGCGGTATGTTGCATTTACATGAAAATCCATGTATTGGCATTAGTCCAGCCACAGACTGGCAGAGCAAAAATGTATTCTAGAATCACAGAAATACTTTAAAGGCAAAAGCCAAATGATCCATGTAGCTGGTTCCCCAGATGCATTTTCCTTCTCCGGTGTCGGTCCTAGTTGATCTGCACTACCTATTAAGTTATCTTTGAAATTGCTTTGGAAATATTGAAAGGGTATTTTCAGTATTTTCAGTCAAAGTAGTTTCAGTCAATCTAAATGGCTTTTATAGTTTGTTCCTGGAAATCAGAGAGCCTTGAGCTGTCTGAATGTTCTCACTCTATAAAGCATTTGTTTTACAAGCAGAAAGGATGTACCTTCTCAGCTGTGTCCCCATTGCTGGACTTGTCCCAAACCTTCTGCTACCTTTCCTGGGGAAGGGGAAAATCTGGATGTTGAAAACCAGGGAAAAAACTCCTCTCCTAGGTATGTATTAGGGTAATGATGTCCTTCTGGCTATGGGGTACCTGGGGATGGAAGAGTTTGGTGTCAGACACAGCACATGCCTGTCCACCACTAGTGCAGTCTTGTCTGAGTTTCCAGGAAGTCCTGGGCCTTGGCACTTGTTTGATTGCATTTACGTGCTGATCTGTAGGATGGGCCGTGGACCAGGGAGCCACATGGAAGAGCTGATTTTCTTTTTTAGGTGTTTTCCATTTAACCATGTTATAGCATAAGGCATTCCTCTTGCCTAAAGAATGAGCTGGATGCCTTGAACTCTAGGTGATGATGCTCCGAGGGTCATCTCTGTCCTCTGCTCTGAATCTCTCAGAAGCTCTTTGGAGTAAGGACCTGAGGATTTTGCACTGCCATCACAAATAACGGACTCTCAGCTGGAAATATGGGATTGCCTGTGCATGTCATATTTTATGCAATTAAAAAAATAAGGTCAAGCTTGGAAGGGCGAACATGGTTTTGGCTTCTCTGCCATTTGTATTTCAATCTGCAGGCACCACTTCTTTCACTGCATGTTGCTGTTTTTCTCTTGAGAAAATTTCCAGAGCCACCCTATGCCTGGAGAAGAAACAGACTTTATTTACTGACATTTGTTCCAAGCTATACTGAGCAGAAGGGCAACTGTTGTGGGTTTTAAACAGCATCTCTCAGCTAGAAGCCTTCAGGACTTCAGCCAGCACCTCCCAAGCCCAAAGACTGCCCTATTTTAAAAAGGACTGAATTACCCATTAAATATCACCGCATCTTGAAGAAAATCCATAGGACTTCTCTGTTTTCCTCCTTGGACAAGGCTTGAGCTGGCACCCAGTTAAGCTGCTGGGAGTCTTCTCCTTAGGGTGCCATGGTTATGTGTACATTGCTTGCACGGAAGTGGCTTAGTTCATGCCCCGGGTAAGGGGGATTTGGGATCCTATTAATGGCTAACTCAGCTGCAAGCTCCACTGCAAGGCAGACCCAGGGCTGAAGTATGGCCTGAAGCATATGGAAGCACCACTGACGTGGCCTGAGTGATAAGGAGCCTTTCCATGCTTTTGCATAAGATGAACTGCAGTTTGGGGAGGAATTGTCCTCAGCCACCGCCTTCCTGTTTGTGAACCCCAGTACATGGTCTGGGAGTCTCCTCCAGTGTCTCACCCCTTTGCATGTCTCAAAGGGACACTGTCCTGCCAGGTGGCGGCAGGCAATAGCCAGGCACACCCTGACCCCCTGGGCTGGCTTTCCATGTCCAACTTGCTAGAAGTCCTCATGCCAGAGGCCAAGTTTTCTTGATAGGGGCCATATTCTGCAGTGCTCAGGCTGTCTCAAAGAGTAAGAGCCCTACCCAGGGAACAGATAAACAGAACAACGTTTGAGCTTCTGGTACTCTTTAATGTCATTTTCAGGGAAATATATGTGTCATAACAACATAAAGCAGGCATAGTTCCCTTGCTTTCGATCCGCCTGGTGCCAGGGTCCACGTCATTTCAGCATCAAAACAGATCCAGCAAGTTCATGGTAACTTTGCTTTCCCAAGAGCTGCCTCTTTTGCCCCCTTGGTTTTTACTTGTCCCTTGTCTTCCAGCAGCGTCCCTCACCCCTGGCAGGGGATGTCACGTACTGTTATGGTTAACATCTAATTTTCACTGGGAGCCCTTGGGAATTGGGCCCTTATCTCCACATACCATGCACATCAAAATGGTTTAATCAACCCTATTAATTTCAGGGCTTGCTGCTGATCTGGATAAAACACTGCACTTTCCCAGCACTGAAGGTTTGTAGCCAAGTTCCACGTTGTAGCAGTCTCCATGAAGTTTGCTTTCTGCTCCTTGAGGCTGGACATGTTCCCGTGCAGTCCCCTGGCTCCCACAGAGATGTGTCAGGGCTCTGCTCTAAGGCTTAGATTGGTTATGGCTGATCTGCCAGACCAGGAGCATCCCATCAGCTGGAAAACTGGGACTCAAGAGTCCTCAGTGTTGCTGCCTGGTGTGCTGGGCAGTCATTGCTACCTCAAAACGTGGGCATGGGGCACCTGCAGAGCTCATCTGCCTGGTTGTTTGGCCCAAGAAGGTGTCTGAGAGCAGGGAGAAACCTCAGTGGTGTGCCAAGACCACGGTAAAGCTCAGAGGATGTTACAGCTGTGGCACCGGGGTACCTGAGAAAGAGGACATACCTCTGCCCCCATCATACGGACTTTAGGGAGGGCTGGTAGGACACAGCTGGCCGATCAAAAGCCACAGCCTGACCAAGAAACAAACTTAAGAGGGCTGGACACGGGAACATTAGATATAGGAGGATGGTTTATAGACATCTTCCTGACCAGACGAAGAAGTGGACCAGATTCTGCCACCTTTTCCCACCTCCAGCAGCATTTTACCCCATGGCTCATGCCCAGCCTAAAGCCAAATGTCCCAAACAGCTGTGGGGATGTCTCATGTTTAAAACAGCCACAAGGTGTTCACCCAACGGCCTGGGGCTGCTCGAGACGTGCTGCTCCTTGCTTTTCTCGGAAAAGGGTCTTGCAACATGAAAGAAGTGCAGGAAAACAAAAAGAGCCCCATGGAGAGAAGTGACAAGCAGCAGCTGGAGCCGGCGGGTGACTTGCCGAGTGACAGAGCAGTTGGGCTCCTCGCTACCCTGCTACTATTTTGGAAACTTCAATAAACAGAAAAGGCCAGATCAATCTCCCAAGTGCTCCAGCACACACACCGAGAAGCCCCATTGACTTTGGTGGCAACGGCAACCCGGGACACCACTTTCTCAATATGCACCATCCTTCATTTGTACCCTGGGCAAACTCATCAGAAATAGCTGCTGAAAACAATATTAGCAGCCCAATAATTAGCAAGTCTTAGCTCCTTTGCTGGTGCAAGCTTGCACCTAGGAATTCACACTCATTTGTGCCATAGAGAGTATGACTGCTTAACTTCTGTGTGGGAGCTTTCAAGCAGCTGGAAAAAAAGTATGAATGTTTATATTTTTAAAAAGGGATTGTTTTTGCTGCTGTCAATTATTAATGGCTCTCAGGTCAGGCTGAGGAACAATGCCAGGGATAAATTACCCTGTATGCTATTCATATATACCCACCCCAATTGTTTCCTTCTCAACTGGAGGATTCACCTCCCAGTGAACTCCTTGGCGTTTGGAAAAAATGGACTGATGAAGCAATGAACTCGGAGTGCCCGTTTATTTATGCATTGACATCTTTCCTACTTTGTCAGGTGTGTTTAATCAAAAAGAAGCAGGAAATGCATTATAATTATAAACATATTAGTGTGCAAGAAGAAGGCTGCCCTTGGAAAGGATTGCGTTTTTTGATAAATGGCTACAGTGAAAAAACACAGGCTTAACCTATGAAGCTCTTTGCTAAGATCAAAGCAAAGCTGTCTGCCACCGCGGGCTGCCTGTGTGGCAGGATGCAGCTCTGAGTTTGCAGCAAGGAAGTTAAAAAGAAAATGCGAACTCCTCCCCTCCCTTTTTTTTTTGCCTGAAACTTTTTGCCTAATATAAAAAAAAGACTCAAACATTAAATATTTGCTGTTAAAATTAATAGAATTAGCGATGAAGCCAGCTGAGAACACAATGATTAGGGCCCAGTCTAAAGCCCCTTGCTGAAGCCTATTGTTTTCAATGGGATCTGGCTCTGGACCCCAATGAGCCAAGGAAAAGATGGAGTTACAGCACAACCCCAGGAGATCCTGGATTTCCTGCAGTCTTTCCGTACGACCTTGCCCAAACTTGCAACCGTTTCTTAATCCTGAGCACAACTGAACCCAAGTCAGTAATCTACTACTGCTGCAAAAAGCCAATGTCCTTCTAGGCTGTGAGACCAGGAGTGCTGTGAGTAAGAAGCAAAACGGGTTTATTGCCCTTCTCAGCACTGTGAGGCTGAGCCATGGCCCTGCACTTAAATAAAAAAAAAAAACCAAACAAACATGGATAAACCAGAAATTGTCCAGAGAAGAGCAACAAAAGTGGTCAGAGGTCTAGAAGACATGACTTATGAGGAAAGATTGAAAGGGCTGGGTTTGTTTAGTCTACAGAATTTGAAACATCCTAATAAACTTTGAAGATGTAAAAAAATATATGATAACAAAAAGGGTAATCGATTGCCCTTTATCTCTGAGGGGATAGCAGAAGGTACAGCAAAGAAGATTTAGGTATAGATGGCATTAAAAACTGTGAGGTTAATAACACACTGAAATATGTTGTTTAGGGAGGGAGCAGGGTGTCTCTCATTGGAGATTTTCAATGTTTTAGACAAGTACCTGCCATAAGGGATTAAGTACCTCACCATCCCACGGAGCAGGCTGCTTTCATGTTGTCCCACAATTTCTATGATCCAGTGACTGTCTCAGGACACCCAAGAATAAGACCTTGGAGGTGATGAGCCTTCACAGCACTCTCTGATTTGAAAAAAAACAGCAGATGCTCAACCATTCCGAAAGGTGATCTCCAAACCAATGACCTCTTCTAAAACCCTTCTTTTCCTTGGCTTCCATGGTTATAAAATAAAGAGCAATGAGTTCCCATGGAACGTGATTGTATTTGTGAAGTACCTTGCTGCTCTCCCGTGGGGGATTCCCATCTAAGCAAGCACTCAAATGCTCAAATATCAGGATGATGAGACCTCTTGGAAAGCATGTGGTGACTCAGAAAGTGTCCTGAGTAGCATTGGCCTTGCAGATCCTGCTCAGGAAGTCCCCTCCTGACACTGGAGGAAGAGGTGCCTTGGTTGACCCTTGCTAGAAGTGCTTTTGCCCATCGCACCACTGCATACAACAGCTGCAAAGCTGGTACCAGGTATTGCTCTAGGTGGGCCTGGTGGTGGCCAGCATCTGATCAGAAAGGCAGCATCCCTGCCCCGGGGCTGCATATCCCTGTCCCAAAGCTGTGTGTGCTGCTTCCTTCCTGTGACCAAACCACTCTGCCAGCCCTTGTCTGCCTTGGTAATGCTCAATGCTGCTCTCTGCTTTCAACTCTTTTTGCAAAGGACCTCAAAAGCTTCAGTAAGAGTTTGAATTAAGGCCAATTGACCACAAGACAGAAGTCTATCAGAAACTAGGCTTTGTATTTACTGCCCAGTGAACTCAAGTTCCCTGAATTACGGGCAAGAGGTGAGGAGTTTGTGAAGGAAAGGAGCAGAGGGTTGAAGCCAGAGCAGAACTGACCATAGTCTTTGGCAGTGCTGGGGACTTGAGGGTGATGTGAGGGCTCCCCGAAGGCTGGGGAAGGATGCTGTGCTCAAAACTGCTTCAACTGTGCATCATCTTTACACTCAGCTACAGTGGTGCAAGGTACTATTTGGTCCCTGCATGAATGCTGAGAAAATCACTAGTTATACAATATGGGAATTAAAAAAAGCTGTTTGCTTCCAAGCATAAATCAATGACTGCCACAATGGTTTGCAAACACAGGGTTATGGCCCCAAGTCAGCTTTTTTTCCCCTCTGTTCTGGGTACAGTCACGAGCCTGGCAGGAATCCGTGTCAGCTAAAATGCATGGCAGCAACTGGCGTCTCCTGGAGCTTTGGATTTGAGTGGGGTCACAACAGGAAGGATTTTGGGAGGGCAGCATGGCGGGGTTAGCAACAAACATCTCCCCAGGGCAAACTTTCCATAATTGGCCATGACAAGGCTTCTTTCTCCAGAGAGCTGGAGCTGGCCCGTGAGGAAGCAGAATGAATCATTGCTCCAGTTCAATTTGGCAAGTGCCGTGGTTTAGCTCTGCTTTGCACAAGGAGGAGATGATGATGTAGACTGAGAGACAGAGAAAAAACATAGCCAAAGGCTTCTGAGCTGGGTGATGAATTTGGGTTCCCACTCATTTTATTGCAGGTTTACTGAGATCCTTAGAAGGAAACCTTGGCAAAAAAAGCTGGTACACTAACAATTCCTTTTATCAACAATGGAGAGGGAACAATGGGGACTCCTTAGCACAAAGCTCATACAAACAATAATAATAATTTTATTTCACATTGTTAAAACAGCACTTGATACTCAATTCATCCTTCCAGCTTCCCATTTCGTTAACTATTTTTGTCTCCCTTCTGCTCCCAGTTACAGATTTATGGGAAGGATGCTAGTGGTTGGAGCTGGTGCCCTGCAATGTGGTGACCATATGGCTGTGCAGCCTTCTGTGAAGAGCAGGGTTGAGTGTGGTTTCCTCATGCTCCTCTGTGCCCTTGGAAAAGTCCCACTTTTTTTCAGGTACGCGGAAAAAGGGGTGTTGTTTCTGCCATCCTTTCTCTGGATGGTGGTCACCAGTGCTATCTCAAAAGCGCCTTGCAATCTCAGCAGTCTTACCAAGCCTGGTGACCTGACAGCAGTTCACTGCCTGTTCAGTATCTGATGATTAATCCCCTCTCTTTAAAAATATGCACTTAGTGGCAGAACCCCACAAAAATATTGGTGGAGCCAGAGCTGCTTTGCCAAGTGGCAGACTTAGACTTTCTCTTCTTGGAAAGCTGGTTTCCTGTCACTGGCTTTCTCTCATTGCTGTTTTCCAGTGGTTTGGAGAGAGGAGAAAGGAGAAAAAAAGAAAGTGTTCCTCCCAAATACCTCTCCTCTTCTACATCCCTTTTCCTCCATGTGTCCTCTCTGCTATTCCAGATTTCAGGAATTCCATCAGTCAAAGGGCTTCCTAACCAACCTCACTGCTATCCCCAGTGCAAAAGGAGAAGGAAGTTCCCTGCAAAACAAGATCTCTTGAAAAAGAAGACACATATTCTTCATTTCCATTCCCCTGCTGCTTTGGAGAGCATACAGACGGAGCAAAAACCTTCCCTGCACCATGAAAGAGAAGTACCTCAGAAAAGTCAAATCTGCACCTTGTTGCAACATAAGAGTTCAGATTGAAGCATCAGCCTTTTGCTAATTTCCAATTTGATGTTAGGAACACTAGCATTTTATTTCTTATGAAATGAAGACCATAGCTAATGCAGGGAGCTGCAGCTGGGCTGGTTACAAGACTGGACCTTGGGGTTTCCTATTCCAAACACTCCCGCCACTTGAGATGGAAATGGTCCTTGTTCAGCATTGAGCAGCAAAGGCCACAGCACACATGCTAACACAAATGCAAGTTACCCAGATCTTACTTTCCCTGGAGATACCAGCATTCCTATTCACCTTTCACTTTAACATCTGTACAAGTCCAAATCCTGCACAAGATTCTTACCCAGCCTATTTTTCCTGTTTTCTGCTGAGACTCTGGGTAAGGCATCCAGGCTGGACTTGAGCAGCACCACATGTGATACTGGTCAGGGGAATATGGCATGAGCCCGACGCTCATGACCTTTCTGAAGAACACTTGGGGAATGACCAACTCTGCCTGTGCCTTCAAGGTCAAGTTTGTGAGACCCCCATGAGGATTCCTCATGTGCTCTCTGTAGAGCAAGGTGAATCCTTTCTGGGAAGAAAAGTGCAAAATGTCATTTAGAGAAGGTTAGAACAGGGGACACACTGGAGTGTAAGGCACCCATGGTCAAAGAGTTTGTGTGGCAGCCTCCCCTTTGGTGTCCATGTGTCAGTCTCTGGATCATAGCAGTCCAAGGAATCCAAGTCCTCAATGACATTGTCCGCAGTGAGACATCGTCCTCCTGTGACGTACAGCTTGTTCTTGATGACAGTGGCCCCATGATGCATTCTTCTGTCCTTCATGTCTGCACATTTAAGAAACTTGTTGCCTTTTGTGTCGTAAGCGATTATTCTGCGGGTGTACCCTAAATGGGAAGCCAGAGGTGGAAGAGACAGGTGGGAATTAGAGTTAATGCCCAGCAGAAGAAATTATAATGATAATGTATTATCATTTATAATGTATATGTAATGTATATAAATTTATTTTTATTGCAGATTAACATCTGTGCTGGCCACCATGCCAGTGACCCAATGGACAGCTCTTCCACTGAGGGGAGACGTAACCTCACGTCTGCTGAGAGGTAAGGGCTGGTACCAGGGCCATTGGAACATTGGAGGTGTGGAAGCTTGGCATCCAGCAGTACGTTGCCCATGTATCCCTGTAGATAATCAAGAGGGCTCATGGCAAACCATCTGCTTTGGGCTGTGTTTTGCAGGGCTTGAAGTCACTTTCCATAAGAAAAATCAAGGCCTGTCTTGTGTAGGCCAACCCACTCCTCTTTGTTATGGTGTGACTAGTCATGCAAAAAGGACCTGAAATGTGATGAAAGCTATTTTGAAGAGAAAATGTTACTTCTGTGGGTTTTACTGTTGTTGATAAACTAAGAGTGTTTGGCCAATGTTTTGGCATGGAAGCTGGCAAATAAAACCTGACCGTGGTGAACCTCTCTACTTTCAAGTAAAATGAAAGATGTTTAAAGTCAACATGGATTTCTGTGGCTTTTGTTAGATAATTAAAAAATAATTTGAGAACTTAAGCTCAGCAGCAGCAGACTTGGGTCAATACAGGCCCTTCAGATTAATGCATTTGAAGATAAGAGAGTTGAAAATACTGTATTTTGGATGCTGTGATCTGAAGTCAGGGTAATCTGGCAGACAGGAGCCTGATTGTCTTGGACCTTTTCACTCAGCTCTCCCCTGTTCTCACTGCAAAGGGTAGCAGTGGCATCTCACTGAGAGATGACTCCACATTTGAGTCCTGTGTGATTTCGGTTCAGTCCTCCGCTCTGCTAAAGCTTCCTTATGTCTCATTTTCCCTTAAATAATCTAACATATGCTTCCTTCTGCCAAGCTGTGGTCAAGGGAGCTGCATTAAGGACTACAGAGTACCAAACTAGCAGTGAGATGTGACCTATCAAAGTGCCATGGCAGAGGCTGATCCTTGGTTGAAAAAAGACACTGACAGCTTTCCTGTCTCTGAGTGTTTCATGTCCCTCTCAGGACAGAATCACAGAATCACAGAATCACA
>NW_010194096.1:5682-47468 GCF_000695765.1 Mesitornis unicolor | reverse complement strand
ATAAAATAAAATAAAATAAAATAAAAGTAAATCTTGGCTTCCTTCTATCTCTCATTGGTCAGACTCAGAGACTGTCCTCAAGCTACTGTGTCCATTTGGGGAAGTCAGGGTTCACATTTGAGACCATGCAAGAGAATCAGTAATTTCTGATGAGTACACATGCCTTAATGGGCAAGGATGTATTTGAATCTCAAATTTTAAGGCAAATCCTAAGAGGGACAAGACAAGCCAAGAATTATCACAGAATTTGAAAAGCATTCACAGACCTCCCACTGTGTTCTGCCATGGCAAATTAAGGTGTGACAAATGATTGCAAGAAAGCAGAAGAGGCTACATCGGGAAGGATGAATGTACCCACAATGGGGTTATAGAGTATCACTGCCTAGCTCTGTGTATGCTTAGCAGGGTAAAATTCAAAGGTCTTTTTAGAAGTAAAAATTCAGTAATAATCTGGGTTGTGTAATTAGTCAAAGATAATTAAACAGTCTTCAAATTTGCAAAAGATACCATGGAGAGAAAGAGAATAAACTCTTCCATTTTCACCACAGGTAGAAGGCAGTGCACATACTTTCCGGGAAGAAAATTTTACACCTGATTTTACATTCAAGAAACTTTATGATGGGAAGGATAGTGAGGCTTTTGAAGATACTATCTACCCTCAGAAGTGTAAAGGCAGCCCCTATCCTTGGGTGATTTCAGGAGTAGCAAACATTGATAAATATCTGTCAGAAAGGCATGTGTCTGGTTGACCCTGTAAGGGACTGACCAAATATCCCCCCAGATCCTTGAAAAGTGGCTCTGCAGTTCTCTGACAGCTCTCAAAACCTACCACATCTCCTCAGGTTTCAAAATCTCCTACGCTAAGTGAGAAAAGGCATTTCCTTCTCCTCCCTCCTGCTGTTCCACTAAATGTGGCTCCAGGACTGATCCCTCTGACAAGACTGAGAATGACAGATCAGTCAGAAAGATTTTTAATCATGAGATGGAGAAGCAGAAAACAGTACTGAAAACTGTGTATGATGGAAACAGATACATTTGGGGATTTACAGTTATACTTTCAGCGGTTTTATGTCATATGAAGGGAATTACACAATTTAAGGAGTAGTCCTGAGCAATGTTTCCTTCCTATGACCCTGAGGGAAATTTCATCAAGCCAATGGGAATTGTCCAAGAGACACAGGTGTGAAGGCTATTTTGCTTCAACACAGTCACACTTCAATCCAACCTGAATTCAATATTGGGTGTGTCAGCTGGGGCAGTTCACTGAATATATCTGTGCCCAAGGCCATGTAAGCACTCAAACTTGTGCCTTTCCACCAAGCTGATGGAAATTATTACTTTCTGGTGGAATGGTTAGAAACACTTCCATGATATGATCTGCTCCCACATCTCTCTACACACCTCCAGATTGCTGAAAATTTTAAAAGGATGTCCGTATGGTTGCAATTCAGCAGGCTTCTGAAATCAAAGGGCAAAGGAAAGTGACAGGCCCCAGTTCTTACTGTATTTCACAGAAAATCACGGAATCTCAGGAGTTGGAAGGGACCTCGAAAGATCACCCAGTCCAAGCCCCCTGCCAGAGCAGGATCACCCAGACCAGGTCATACAGGAACACGTCCAGGTTGGCCTTGAATGTCTCCAGAGAAGGAGACTCCACAACTTCCTTGGGCAGCCTGTTCCAGTGCTCTGTAACCCTCACAGTAAAAAAGTTTTTCCTCACGTTCACATGGAACCTCCTATGTTCCAGCTTGCTCCCATTGCCCCTTGTCCTGTCATTGGACATCAGAGAGAAGAGCCTGGCTCCTTCCTCCTGACACTCTCCCTCTACAAATTTATAAACATTAATGACGTCACCCCTCAGTCTCCTCTTCTCCAAGCTAAAGAGCCCCAGCTCCCTCAGCCACTCCTCATAAGGGAGATGCTCCACTCCCTCCATCATCTTTGTGGCTCTGCGCTGGACTCTTTCAAGCAGTTCCTGTCCTTCTTGAACTGAGGGGCCCAGAATTGAACACAATATTCCAAAAGCGGTCTCACCAGGGCAGAGTAGAGGGGAAGGAGAACCTCTCTCGACCTAGACTATTTATATGATTAGTCCTGCCTCTGGACCTCCAAATTATTCAAAACTTAAGATTATTATTGGGCTAAAAAGATTCATCTTAAAGGACTTACTTATCCACTACTTATTTCCCTTCACCCTCTAAGAAACTACTTAATCTAGTCATTGACTAAATAAATGTGTGTATACATCCAACTGTTGTATGTGAGGACAGGTCAAGAAATCCATGTGCACCTCAGGCTCTAGTTAGCCCTGGAAATTATGACTCTTTGAATCAAACTGGATCCCCAGTTCTACTCCCATCTAATCAAATTCAAAGTCAATAAAATCTCTAGTGGGTTAAGGGACCTACAATCATACATCTGAACTAGTATCTGTACCTGGAAGTACTTGTGAGTTGGTACAGCCTTCTTAGGTATCCACCAACATGATGTGGCTATCTGTGGCTAGTATCAGTGAATGGAAAAAAATAGGAACTGCAGCCCTCCCTCAGGGACAAGTTCATTTGCTTTCTCATTTTTGGCTCGACATTATGTATGAGCCACTTAATGTGGATTTGAAAGGTACAGCTCCCTGAATGCACCAAACAAAGCAGCAGCCTCTAATTTTGAATTTCCCTGGAGCTGGAGAGAAAAAGGGTTTGTCAGAAGTAATAATGGGTGAATCCCAAAATGGGCTGTGAAGAGAAATTGTCTAATCCTAGTCATTTCCCTTGACAGCCAGCTCCACTTTTGCTGGGAGATTCTGCCTGGAAATGTTTTATTCAATAACATGGTCTGTCTATACGGACCGATTTTAATACAGTTCCACTCTCAGAGACTCATCTGAAGAACTGCAGCTCCACATGTCAACCATTAGGTAAGTATGGAAATGTTAATTTTGGCTTTGATGTATTCGCTATTTTTACTTTAGTTTGAGGAAATCCCCAATTCAATCAGTTAGAAAGCATTTACCCGCAGCGGAGGCTGGAGGTTTTTTAATGGAAAAGGCTTTAGTAACAAACAATAAATCATTACAATAATAAAGAAGCAAATAGGAACATCAGGGAACAAGAAAGTATGCAGCGAGATTCTTCCCAAAGCAGATCTCTTCTCATCGTTGTGCACGACGCATTAGCATCTTTAATATAATGTTAGGAAACAGAGTTTATTTCTTTCAGGGAGCAGACCTAATTCATCAGAGAAAACATATGCCTTCCCATATGATTTAGCATCTGGGTCTCCGCGGTGTAACACACCATTTGAGTTAACAGTTAATGTCTTAGTTCCATCCCACTAAGAGCTATTACTTACTACGCCATATTCCCAAAGTACCTTCTCTTTCCTGAAAGGTATGCATATCCACCACTGTTCAGAAAGTGCCTACACAAAGTCCTTCAGTTTTAGACAGAAGCTCTCTTTGGACCAGGGAGAATTGCTGCTTAATTGAGTAGCTGGGACTGCCTAGCTCTTTCAGTAATTAAGTGTCAGACCACATGGTTGGCTGGACCTTTCCGAAAATGTGTTTATGCTGTAAAACAACTCATGTGAGGCAAAATCTTCCACATTTGAGCATTTTGCCTGCAGGCTAATGCCGTAATTATGTGAAAACCACACTGTATCCCTTAGGATGGATCTTTTTATTCACAGAAGACAAAAATTTTATTTATTTCTTTCACTTGAATGAAAAATAAAATGTTCTTCTTTATCTATTGTGTATTCAGTAAAATGCTTAAGGGACATTGTTTGGATGAAGTATGTGTAAAGATACTTCCCCATGAAAGGTAAAGTAATACATTATGAAAACTGAAATACTTTTCTTATGATATTTACTGAATTTCAGATGTGCTGACTGTGGTGATAATCTATTTTATATTTTCTTAAATATATGCATTAAATTTTTGCCCATTAAAAGTACATTCACCGTAGATGATGTGGTACAACTAAACTGTCAAATTCAGCTTCAACCTGAGGGTTAGATTTGCAGTTTAAACAGAGAGCAAGAATCCTTAATGTTATGAAAGACACTTGTATTTGCTTTGCCTTAATTCTCCTTTCTTCAAGACAAAGAGCATTCCTTTACTTCATTGCAGACTGTAGAGGATGAATGTGTTAACGGTGGCAAGGTCATTCAGCAGTCAAATAATGGGAAAAAAGTTATTACTATGAACTTACAAATATTTGGTAGAGATAAAGATAGATCAGGTAAATAATTGTCTTTGAAGTAATTTCATCTTTTCAAACAGTCACATAGACTATTACAAGCTGTTTTAGGAAATACTGTATCTTCATATACTAAAACACAAAAAATGGTAGGTTTCAAAATTAATAAGGACTATTTAAGTTTCTTAAGGAGGACAAAAATTTAGTTGTTCTTACCTCAACCTCTCTCAAACATAGTAGAAAAAGGACCAAGTAGAGATGCCAGAATTTTTTTCACAGGGAAAAACATTTTTCTTTCTGCTTTATTTATGATATATATATTTTTATCTGTAGTTTTATTTATAAGGCTTTCAAAACATAATTTATTTTTGTTAACTCTGGCTGTTTGTTGGGTACTTCATTTAGCATTAAACAGTAATATTTTTTATTCATGGACATCATACTGTGAAATGTAGTTTGAAAATACCGAAGAACATACCTTGATTTCTCACAATAAAAATACTTGATGTGAAAACATTTTCATAGTGTTACAGAAAATATAAAAATCAAAGGGACACAGGAATTTGCTACAAGGTTGGCTGCTTTTGTTTGTCATCTATAGGAATCACGTAGCCTTTGCCCAACAAAAGCAAACTGCTATATACTCATTTCACTCCTATGTCCAAGGCCAACATATTATCCTATCTGTTATAAAAACTAACAGTTTCTTCAGTGAATAGCCAGTTTCTGTTTGCATTAGTGTTTGTTGTAAAAAACTTGCTGTGAGCTGCAAGTCTTTTAATGTATCTACTGCTGCTTGGATGGTTTCTGAGTTTTATGTAAATGTTGATACTTTCCAGACATAGCTGCAAGACAAGGCATCTCAGGGCAAGTAGAAAGTTTTAAGCTTGGAAGGAAAAACACAAACCTGAAATTACATTCGGTTAACCCACTCTGCCTGTTTGAATTCAAGGCATGCTGCATATTAACAGCATCACCTTAACAGAGGATATGAATTGAAGACAAAGATAGGGAAGTTCAAAACCAGACTGACTTGTACTGTAGCTTAGTTATAATTTTTCAGTTTTTTCCTCCCTTTTGATCTGTGCTGCTTTATCTATAAGGGCTCTACCATGTACAGCAACAAGCAGATGTGTTGTTTCCTTTCTGCTGAAAACCACTCTGGTTTATCCTCTTTCACTGAGATTTCCTTTATGAACTCTTTCTGATGTCTTTGTCACAGATAGAAACTTCAAACAATGACACTGTGAGAGAAACTTAACATGTTTAAAGAAGACAATCTGATCCATAAATGTATTTCCCTGCCAAGCACTCTGGCTTTGCTACTCACTGTACACTAGAATGCTGAACATTTGATGTCTTTAGGTGTTGGTAATTGTTTCTCCCTTCATGTGCCAGGACTGAGTGCCTAAAATGAGATCACTGGAAATATGAAGTCAGTGAGTATTTGTGCATCGCTTCCTTTCCCAATTTTTTGCTCCATCTCTGCTGCTTGGTTTGCAGAAACAAGGTATTGTAAACAGGTCATTCCACAGAATGCAGTGTGTAATATTTCAAGAGCTATAGATGGTAAAAAACTGAACACTTGCATTTTCTAGTTTGAGGTATCTGCAAAATATGGAACAAAACAATCTCCTTTTCTTATATGTCTTCTCTCCTCCTTCTTCCCACTCTCCACCTGCCTCTCCCTCAGAGAAAATAAAAGGTCATAAACCTGCCAGCTCTCGAGTGACCTGAGAACTTGGGGAGCGAGGGATATTTCTAAATGAGGAAGGTGAAATCACTGAGTTTCTCCATAAAATTAAAAATAACCGAACATATACAATGAAGTCACGGAAGCTCATATGGATGAAAATGCAAATGTCTTCTGTAGAGTACAGCTTGGTCCTGCATAAAGGAACTAAAAATGTGTTCTTCTGCTCTGTTTTGGAGATGCATAATTCAGCTACCTCTATATCAGCTGAGCAGTTAGATTCTCATTATAGTTAATAGGCAATAGACTCTACAGTCAGTAGAGTCAATGGAAATAAGGATCTTACTCATCCCAACAAATGCTGAGTGTCTTCTTTTGAAATGAGATTGATTTCACACATCGCCTATGTGGATTCCCTCTCCATGTGTGACAGGGAGCCCAGGCTGACATACACACTTGAGACTGGACAAACCTACACTGCAGAAACTTACATTTAAACACAGCATCGAGGACTTACCTGCTTTGATGGGAACAGATTTTATCTGCCTGAGGCCTAATGATTTGCCTTTTGTATCTCACTATGGCTTTGCATTCATCTACATCACAACTAATATTCTTTCAATATGACACTAAAACAGAATCACAGAATCATTAAGGTTGGAAGAGACCTCTAAGATCCTTAAGTCCAACTGTCAACCTAACACCATTATGTCCACTAAACCATGTCCTGAAGTGCCACATCCATGCTCTTCTTGAACACCTTGAGGGATGGTGGCTTCGCCACTGCCCTGGGGAGCCTTTTCCAGTGCATGACAACCCTTTCAGTAAAGAAATTCCTCCTCATATCCATGCTAAACCTCCCCTGGCACAACTTGAGGATATTTTCTTCTTTCCTGTCTCTAGTTACGTGGAAGAGACAAACCTCCACCTCTCTACAATCACCTTTCAGGCAGTTGTAGAGAGCAATAAGGTCTCCTCTCAGTCTCCTCCAGACTAAACAATCCCAGCTCCCTCAGCCACTCCTCATAATTCTTGTTCTCCAGACCCTTCACCAGCTCTGTTGACCTTCTCTGGACATGCTCCAGCCCCTCAGTGTCCTTCTTGTAGCAAGGAGCCCAAAACTGAATGCAGTATTCAAGGTGCAGCCTGAGATTGCAGAGAGATGTGAAGGTTTATTGGGTTTTACACAGGGTCTGACAGCAAGAAACTTGGGTTTGATTCTCAATGCAGACAGACTGAGGATTATGTTGAATTCACCTGCCCTCCCATGACCACTTTTGTGTCTGTCCTTCCTTGCTGTATTTGCACAGGACAGTCCTTAGGGCTGAAGTTGCCTTTTAGAAAGTGCATCTGCAACTCGTATCACAACAGGGCTCTGATCACAGTGGAGTGCCAGCTGCTATCATCGTAACAGCAAAAAGCTGTAGAAGGAAACAGGGGAGCTCTGTGTCTGCTACCAGGAATATAAAAATAGAGAGAAACAAGCAGAGAGACAGATGGTGGAAACAACAGACAGGATAAGTAGCATTAATCTAATATACTCTAGTAGTATAAAAATTCAGTTTCTAACCTAAGCAAGTTCTTCAGCACACAACTAAAACAAACTGGATTCTCCAGAATGTGAATCTTTCTACTGTAATACAGATAACTAAAGAAGGGTATGGATTGCACATGCTCCAGTAACAACTTAACTAAAATTCAGCCTGTAATTTTATGCTCTTCCAGTGCATCTTTGCCACTTTTCCAAATGGACGGTCTAAAAACTGTGTGGGTTTAGAGCATTCTGCAGGACAGCTGTGAACCTCAAATGTTTTAATTGAAATTAAGGCTGCTTTAGAATTCAGGAATTTTCTAACATGATATGCTGGCATGTTAGCCAACATGACTTTTATTAGATACAAACCAGTTTATAATACATGTTTTCTTCTTTAACAAAAATATGTTATTTCCCTACTGTTTATTTTTAAAAAGCCTTTAACATTTTCATTATGAAAGACCTCTAAATGTTGCCACTGATTTTCCTCTTCTCTATCTCTATGCTGCCTGTAAATCAGATGCAATAATAACTTCTGAGAAGCTGGAAAGAGCATATTTATCTCTGGGAAAGTTATGAGGATGACAGCTCAGTGTTTCAGTAGCGTCAGAGCTGTTACATTTCCATTCATTAACTTTCCCTTTTTCTATATAAAACCACGTAATTGGGACTTCCCTTAGTGGAAACATTTAGTGCATCTTTAATGGGCAACTCAGGATCACAGCACTTTAAGCCTGAATCTAAAAGTTATTGAGAGCTTCCTGAGAGCTGCCAAATGCTGCATGTTCCCATAGACTCAGCATCTTGCAGTCTTAGTTTCTCGTCATATTTTTAGTGTTAACAATGTCAAATCCTCTGTAGTACTTTTGTAATCTATTTAGAAAAATGTCACGTGCAAAACTTCTCCAAAATTATCTATTCTTTTTTTCAAGCACAGTTGCTCAAAAACTAAAGTTTTTCGAATAATGTCATTTTTCCCCCTTCTTCCAGATGATGGTTAAAATGAATGAGAGAAATAAGCGCTAGTTGCAGACTGTTTCTAATGATGTTGAGAGTTAAAACTGTAATCTGAAGAAGGCAAAAATGGTTACCATCATGGTGATCTTAATCCACCAGTACGCACTTTGAAATTTGGCAAGGAGTTCTGGATTGGACAGATTTTCAGTTTCACACCTGTGAGACTATTTGTTAATTTGAGGTTCACCTGATCACACAGCTTTCAGAAGAGAAGAATGGATCAGGGTTAGAGCACAACTCAATGGGACTCTGAGCATTTTTATGTCGTTACACCATGGGTTTTATGCAACACATAAGAAATACAATGAAGAACACATAAACAATAAATATTACAGAAGAAGCAGCTTGCCATGACCACAAATGAACTTAGAGGGGCCAGAACTTGTCCAGAAAGAAATGTCCAAGCCCACCTTGACTTAGAGAGGAACCACTCTCTGATCTCAGGTTCTTTTCCTGATAAGCTTTACCTTCCTCAAAGGCTGCAGTGAATCCCACAGACACAGCCTCTTCCTTACGTGATCCTGCTATATCCCCAGAGCAAGCTGGGAATTTTTTTTGCCTAATAAAATGTGATATCATGATGCTTGAGAAACATTACTGTGTGTGCTTGACACTGCAACCCTACAAATATTATTTGAATTTGCTCCACCTGCAATAAAACAGATAGAACTGAAACAAATACAACATGCCTATTATGGAAAACTGCTATTCCGGTGCAATCATTGCATGGGCACTGAACCAAGCAAGACTGACAATATGTCTGTTTTCTATTTCTAAAAGCAATCCACAAAATACAAAACTTGGTCACTTTAATATGGCATTTTGTTTTATTTATGCTTTCTACGGCTCCTGGTATTCAAACTCATCCCACATGCCCAGATTCCCCCTGCTGTGATAAACCACAACATAAAACAGGCCAACACAAGGGTATTAAGCAAATGACTGTCACTATGGACAGCTCAAGTTCCTGTTACCTAAACTGTGAAAGCCCTCTTAATTAAGGGATGAGGTACAACTTTAAAACTTTTAATAGCAAAGAAAGGAATGGACACAAAGGATGCCACTTGCCATGCTTGTGGGAAGTACAAATACATTCTTTTCCTTCTATATTTAGTTCTTTTAGTATCTTCTCTCCTTGGCTTCAAGTATCCCTACTCTTCTCTATTACTACCTGCAGCTCCAAAGGCAGGTATAAGAGGGTAGCAGATACTCCTGGAGAGGACGCAGCTTTTCTGTTTTTCTGGAGAAGAAAGCAAAGATTCATGTCAGAACTGTATGTCAGAAGAGACGTTGTGCTTTGCTCATGTGACTTTTAGTGTAACACAGTCCGTATTAACTCAGCTCCAGCTACTCTGATTCATAGCTGAGTACCACATCTGATTCACAGTCCGTTAGTTATAGGACAGTGCAGATCTTGAGACATCAGCCTGAGAATAAATGTAAACTGGAAATTCAGAGAAAGTTTCTGATCTCTGGACCAGTAAAATTTTAGAATAACTTCTCATCAATGGCATGGAAGAAAAAAAATCTAATTGCCTTGAGGCAGAATGTGAAGAGTTGTCGACAGGGGACATATGAGGTAGTTGTCTGCAAAAATTGAGTCTGAATTTGATGACACTCACAATTTCTCTAGCCTTATGCTCCTAATTAATGATAAGTAGCATGAAGGGCAGGTGATGAAGATGACTAGAACTCTTAAATGATGAAGTCATCACTATTTTATCACACTGGAGTCTACATTTTGACATGGCTGAAGAGAAACTTCTCTCAGTACTGATGACATTTGAAATGGTTCAGGAAAAAATAAATGGTTATTAATAAGTGTTTCTTAAGTCTACACACATCAGGAAGCACTGTTATTTTTGAAATGATATGTGCTTCGAAGACCAGATGTCTTCTGTTGTATTAGAGCAGTAAATTTAATTTTTTGTTGTTTATAAAGGTCAGTCTATCTTTAGGCACATAATGGAGAAACCTCAAATGAAAGCTTAATCATCCTATGCTCCCTTTCTATTTTTTTTAAAGAAGAAGGCACAACATCAGGGTGAGTCTGTTCACTCTCAAATTGGGATTATCCTCTGGAGATAACCTTCTATCTGCACAAAAACTCAAGAGAAAAGACTAGCTGAAATGTAGTCATCCCAAACTCCTTAAAAAGACCATGTCCAAAAGTTTGGTTTTTTTCCTTTTCTAATTAAATAAAAATTATGTCAATTAATAATTTAAATATCGGGACTATTAGGTCTTATGTCCTAGCTATCTGAGTCAAATTCTTTGCTCTAATAAGCATTGCACTGGCCTTACTAATTCAGAGGTCTGAGGACTTGGAAATACATGACTCCTGGGATTCATCTTTACCATGCTGGCAAGCAATTTAAAAAAAAAAAAAAGAATGCATCACTGTTGGAGTTTGCATAGATATTGCTTAGAGAAAGGGAAATTCAAATTACAAATAGTTTCTAATTTCTTGATTTGAAATTTGTGATAAGGGTATTTTCTTACTATATAACAGAAAAATCCACCAAACTCACTTTGGTCAGCCAGTGGTTTTTGTCATTATCCAAAGTGACCAAGAACAGAAAATTAAGTTACGTGATATTTCCAGGAGTAATGTAGTAGAACCCATGCTTCTTGCTTCTATAAGAGACCCCACAATACTGACATAAATATTGATGGGTCTGAAAACTAAAACATTTTGAAACTTTGACACAATAGGACATATTTTTATT
Organism: Mesitornis unicolor; assembly: GCF_000695765.1. Taxonomy (NCBI): domain Eukaryota; kingdom Metazoa; phylum Chordata; class Aves; order Mesitornithiformes; family Mesitornithidae; genus Mesitornis; species Mesitornis unicolor. Next base: position 36,298 of record NW_010194096.1, on the reverse strand, counting down.
CATGTTCCTCCTTACTTTGTCCATGCCAATCTCAGTACAGGACAGTGGCTTTTACAGGCTAGTGCCTTATTACCACACTTTCTTGTTCTTTTAGTGAACTCTGATTTTCCTTAAATTACTGCTGCATAAAATATTTTGTTCTGCTGTCAACCTCATCCTCCTGAAAATTTTCTGTCCTATATTGTCCTTTTTTATTGACTTTTGACTTTTTCCTGGTTCCAGGAAAGATGAAAGTTGAGTTTATTTCCTCAGGTTTGCTAGTAATATTAAAAATAATTTGATGAGTTTTGATTTAAGATTTTAAAAAACAATTTGTTGTTATTCATTATACTTCCTACAAACATTGCAAGTAAGTTTAGAGTTTTTTTTAGAGAGGAGAAGATGGGAATGAAGATAAGAGTTTGATAAAGTGTGTTTCTGACAAAAAGAAGTTAACATACCTAATTCCAAAATTGCTACCCTGGACACAGAGATGTTTGTCTGGGGGTTTCTTCACATGGTAGTATGAACAACTTGGATCACCAGGAGATGGACTGAGTCAGAAGAGATTAGAAATGTCTTGCCTTGTGTTTTACAAGAAAGTTTAAATATGGAGAATGCAGGATGTCAGATTTCTGACTTTGTCCATAGTTTTTTTAAAGATGAGCTATATGAATCTGGTGAAAGATTTTTTGAGAAGCTTTGCATTTGGATTTTAACTTCTGTTTGATGCTACTCTGTGCTTCTTAAGCTGTTTTTTTTGGCATCAAAAGCATGGACTATACTCTATGGCTGTATGACCCTCCTATTTTCATGACATATATTGGCAAAGTATGGACAATTGTTTGGAAAAATATGAGAACACTTACCAAAACATACTGTAAGACAAAAATAATGACCACATTATGGTAGATTTTCTAGTCACTTTATTTAAACACAGTGTATCATTCCACATTTTTAAGCAATAAATGTTCATAAAAGGTTTCATAAAACTTATAAAAATATTTAAGATCTGTATGAATGAAGTAATTTTAGTAATGACATATACGCTTTAAATGAAACAAAACTCTTTATGAAAGAGTACAAGGATCAGGACACCAAATTTTCCTTTTGTAAGAGTCCCAGCTATGGCTACCCACTGTATTCTAAACTAAGCGGTTATTTTCCACTTTGGGGTTGGTTTGTGGGTTTTTTTCCGCAACTCTAAATTTTCCTTGGGCTGTGGAGCAAATTTTGCCAAGTGTCCAGATAGCTGAGCTAATCATGAGTCTACTACATTAAAGTCAGGCAGTCCAAAGATTACATGTCCAGACCTATAACCCAGATATGAGAGTTTTCACCTGTGACCTTAGTGTGTGGGTTGTCCTGGCTTTTTGTTAGTTTTCTGCAATATTTCTCAACAGACCACAGCTGAAGAATATAATATCCATTTGACATTTCAAAGAGAATTTAAGGCGGGTAAACTGCAAATACTTGTGTTTGGTAAGGAGACCAAAATCAGTGATGCTATATTTGCAAAGATTGCAGGAAATCTTCCTCTGCATGGGAAAAAGAAAAAAAAAATCCCAATTTCTCATTTGTGTCTCCTCACCAGAACAATTGTAGTTGTGCAATTCTACATTGTTCTCAGTTAGACACCTGACTTAACTAACCACTTGATCTGTAAAAATATCTGGATCTGCCTAAGAAGTTTCTAATCCAAACACAGCCCCATTGCAAGCCCTCCTAGGTCTACCAAGGTCATAAGTGCATGAAGAAAACCTCCTGAATCCTAAGAAACACTTTATCCTGTTCTGATTCACTTAGTCAATGTTACCGTGTTGAAACTCCTTTCGCTCTCAGAGGCTTGCTGCAGTGAGCAGAGGGTTTAAGAAGCTAAGCAAAACAAATATGTAGTTGTTTCATGAGGTTATAATGGAAACCTCAAAGTAATGTGATCAGATACGTTACAATATACCCTAAAAACACTCCTGCCATAACCATGAGGAGTGAACACACTGAAATTTGAAGCTAAATTGTGTGACTAATTCTGAGTATATTGAAATGAACAAGGACAAATGAGGTGCTACTTTCTCTCCCAGATACACAATCAAGTTTAGAAAGGCTGCAGCACCTTTATCATCAATTTTTAAGCCTTAAATCACATCAGAGATTAGACTTTGCACTTTGGCTATGGCAACTGTTAAAGACCTTGACTCCCTGTGTAGATAGTAAAAAAAAATGAAAACATTTTCATTTTATCGTGGTTCACTAGTGTTTAAAAACCAGAAACAGTCTAAGGTTTTGGCACCAGAACACTCTTTAGCACATTTCTAGGTATATCCTTATCTGTTTTTGTCACTAATCACATTCTACTTTTTATTTGCCTTTTTCTGACCTTACAAAACTAGCTTATCCACATAGCCTGGTTAAAATGTTGAGAAGGTCTTTTGACAAGAAAGTTCTTTATCCTGGTGAGCAAACATCCTTTCAGAATGTTAGACAGATGGTTTTTCACATTTGAAGCCAAGGGGGCCCTAAATTCAGGCCTCAAATTTCCTCCAACTTTGCACACATAGTGCTGGGTTATTACGGTCAAGGTATGCATTGCCATTTACTACCTCTAAAAAGAGGCAGTCTTGCACCAGTAGGTTCTGATTTAACAAGAAGGTCAAGGTGGGTTCAGTCCTAAGCAAATTTGTCATCAGTAGGTCCTTTAACATTCACTGGCGAGGTACAAGCTTAAAAAGACAGTCTACAGACGGAAGTCTTCCATTTATTGACATAATGGGGAGCTTGCTTTAAAATAATTCCCCTCCTCTCAATTTTATTCGAGGAATTTTCATCTAAAATGCATGTGAAATGTTTAAATAAGGATGGCTGGAAATTCACAGATATTCCTGGCTTCCATATTTAAATGCTGGTGTCCTAAATTATGTCTTAGTTTACTGGCTCCCTCTTCTGCGTTCAAATCCAACACCCACCAGAATTAAGCCCTAGCCCTCACTAGGACACTTGGTGTTGCAGTACATCCAATAATAACAGCAAAAGTCAGTAGCAATACTAAGAGGGACAAAACTTGCCTCTGGTTCTTCAGACTCAGAAGGAACCTGATATTGCTAAAACACATTTCTTTATTTGTTTGTTTATGTGTTTATTTGTTTATTTCTTTAAATCTCCCTTATGCAGTGAGCATAGCAGCAAAGAGAAGTATTATTAATGGGTCTCTTCAGCTTGGAGAAGAGGAGACTGAGGGGTGACCTCATTAATGTTTATAAATTTGTAAAGGGTGAGTGTCAGGAAGAAGGAGCCAGGCTTTTTTCTCTGATGTCCAATGACAGGACAAGGGGCAATGGGTGCAAGCTGGAGCATAGGAGGTTCAACCTGAACATGAGGAAAAACTTTTTTACTGTGAGGGTTACAGAGCCCTGGAACAGGCTGCCCAGAGAGGTTGTGGAGTCTCCTTCTCTGGACACATTCAAGGCCAACCTGGACGTGTTCTTGTGTGACCTAGTTTAGGTGATCCTGCTCTGGCAGGGGGGTTGGACTAGATGATCTTTCGAGGTCCCTTTCAACTCCTGAGATTCTGTGATTTTCTGTGATTCTGTGAAAGTGAAGGCTTGGGAAACAGTTGGAACCTGGTGAGACTTTCAAATGACTTGCTTGTAAATGTCTACTGCAGGCTTAGTGGAAATTTACCCTAAATTCATTTAATGCTACTCTAGACCTCTGGCGACTATAAGAAGAACTTAGACCCATAGGCTACCTATGGACAACTCAACAGAGGCATGCACCTTAATCTGGCTCAATCAAAAGCAAAATCTCAGCATCACATGCCCTCTCCCATCGTAATAAAATTCTGCAGAGTTTCTGACTCTTCAGAGTCATTAGTAAAATTAAACATCTTGGTGGGTTCCTTAAAGATTTCAGTTTTGATGCCCTTTGAAATGTCAACAAAAGGTCATTCTCTTAATTATGTCATTTTACATCTCACTGAAAATCAAATTTCCATAAAGACTGATTTATTTTAAATATATATGACTAGGGCCATGCAAGAATCAGATTAAGGAACTGTTCACAGCAGTTTTTCATGTTGGTGTTCATTAAGATGAGTTTTATTCAGAAAAGCTTATGGTAACAGGCCTTGAAAGAGCAAGCTTCTTTTGCACAAACACCTTTTGGTACACCTATGTACAAAAAAAATCAGAAGTCACGCACTTTTGAAGGTCCTATTAAAAAAACCCACTCTAATGAGAACCCTCATGAGGCTTTGGTTTGAATGAAACATCAAAAAGAACTGCTTTACTCCCTTTTCTGAAGCTGGAATATTTTGAATATGCTTGTTCTAGAGCAGTATGTCATAATTTTCATGTTATAATCATTCTCAGAAAAGAAATATTTTCAAGTTCTATTTATAGATTACAAGAAAACCCCACAGTTTTATTGACCAAATAAATTTGATGAAAAGCTAATAATTTCAAAGAATAATACGATATTCTGAGTTCACTCAAAACTTTATTTCCTTTCGAACTTTTCTTCACAAAATATAGTGATGGAATGGATTTTAAGAGGTTATTTTCTCATGTGGAGTAAATTCATTTAACTATCCTGATAAAAAGGAGTTTTTTCAAAATACAAAAAATAAAAAATTTCAAATACTAACACTTGCTTTGATTTATTTTAGTACCAGAATTTTGATTAAACTTTTACTGAACATGCTAGTATTGTTACATTACTGTTACTATATTGCTACGATTTACTGAAAATAGAAAAATCAACGTACATTTTGGATTATGAAACATTCAATTTTTAATTAAAAAAAAATTGGCCAAGAGTTTTTTGTTGACTCTTTAATTTATTTTTCCTACATCAGCCTTAAATGAATATTCTGGCACATCCCTGAGTAGGTCTGTTCTCATCAACCTTTAACTAAAAGTAATAGAATCTTTGAATCATTTAGGTTGGAAAAGACTTTTAAGATCATCGAGTCCAACCATTGATCTAGCATTGAATAATTGAATAATATCGAATAATAATACTGAATAATATACTCAGGAAAGGACTTTTCACGCCTTCTTCTATATTTATCAACTCCATTACACATCAGTAATTTACAAGTATTAATGGGCTCAGTTTAACATTCTTCTACTGAGGCACTAACTTTATTTTATAAGTGAGTAATTGAGATGCAAAGATTAATTGACTTGTTTGAAGTCATGAAGGAAGTCTCCAGCACAGCTAAGTATTTCTTCCAAACTTTTGTGTTTCCATCAAACAGAATAGGGACAGATTGTGATGGTAATTTTTTTTAGTCTGGTGGTAAAATTTATTCCATTTTACATTTCCATATAATTGATAAATATGAGGTTTTCTGTTGTAAGCTTGCTTCAGAGTTTTACAGCATCAAAGCATATGTATTCAACTTATGCAGAATATGAAAAAGTGGAGTGATGAATAATAAACAAAACTAACAGCTCGTGTATGTGTATTTTACAAAGGAAGAGATAAAGTAGGAAAAGGGCTAGATTTAGTTTATAAAATATTTAATGTTCTCAGTATTTAATCTATTGCACTGAATGGGATGTTCTCAAAGGAGCTAGAAGAGCTGACTGGTATGACTGTAAGGTTACTCACAGTTATCTATAAACGGTCATTGTGATTGAGAAAGGTCCCTTATGTTTGGTAAAGGATTAATATTACGCCCATCTTTATGACAGTGATGGTAGAGAACCCAGGGAACTGAAGACATCTGCAGCAATTCAGGATCTCGAAGAATCTTGGAGTAAATCCTCCTGCAATCCATTTCCAAACATGGTAAGGAGAAGGTAATCGGGAACACTGAATATGAATATATCAAGGGCTATTGTAACCTGGTAAGGAGGAAGCTGGGATAGGATAGGATTTGTTTGCAGTCTTCATCTTCTGAACTGAATTATAAAGACAAAGATGCCAAATACTCCTCAGCAGAGTTTGTCTCCTTGAACAGGAGGCAATGGCCACAAAATGCGGCTTAAAAGATTGAGATTAAGAAAAAAAGAGAAAACTCTTCATTAGCAGGATAGTGCAGTAATAGAACAGTTCATCCAGAGATGCAGTGGCATCTCACCCATGGTGCATGGATTTGGTGAGGCAAAAGAATGGTTGGTCTGATCTACTGCTGGACACATTACTGTGACATGCAGGAGGTTGGACTGGAGGCTGCTAGAAATCCATTCCATGCAGCATTTCTATCATCACAGGATTCACTTGGCTTGGGATTTTTCTAAGTGAATCAGACAGCATCCAAACACAAATGAATGGGACAGAAAATGGACACAAAGGTTCTACGAACATGCTTACAGGGACTGAATAATTCTTGATGCTGATAGAAAAATTTTTTGATCAGAGATCTAAATGATCCTTTCCAGAATGATAAATTTGCAGAAGTGGTTCCCACATCTCCCAATCTGTTTGGTCAAAGAAGATCGCTTTATCTTTTCTATCTTATTACAGAGTTGTGCCTGCTAATCTCAGGGCTCTTTTAGACATGTTCAGTTTAGATGGCTGCAGGAAACAGCTTAGAAATTTTTATTTAGATGCTGATAAATCTACCAAACTGTCTTAGAATACAATCAGTAAAGGATGCAAAAATGTCAATGACTAAAATAACTACAATAAATAGAGTTTTCATCTCTTCTTTTTACTGTGTTCTTGCTATCAGTATTACTGGACCATTAGGGAAATATGATTAAGGATAAAGATAGACAATTATTGAGCTGCTCTTTGCTTTTGTTTAAGTTATAAACACAAGGACAACCACCCATTATAGACAGAAAGTAAGGAATGTGCTGATGACACCAGTAAATGATGAGATGATACCAAACTCTGGCAGACCAACAACATAAATATTTTCTGAATTTTGTTTTATTCCTGAATGGTCATCATGGACATTAAACAAAAATAAGATTTAAAAATAAGGAAATATATAAGGAAGCTGCTTTGGACAGACTCTCATGGATCCCTCCCCAAGGAAATGAGACAAAATTGATGAGTATATGAATTATCTAAATCTGATAAAAGTGGCTGAAATTGTCTCCTAGGGTGGGAAAAGTGTTGGGAATAGCCTCTGAGAGACTTTGAAAGTATCAGATGAGAAGCTACTGTCTCTTACTTTCAGAGAATACAGAGAACAGGGACCCAGAATAGGCTTGACAAATGATAGTCAAAATGACAGGCTGGGGCAAAGACATTCACAGGAATGAGTCAAGATTTTACTCCTCAAGCCCCCCCAACAGAGCACCTGCAAGTTAAAATCAAAGGCAGTAAATGAAATTGAGGTGAATAGATCTGATCTTTTTTGCTATCTCCTGCTATGGTGTAGGAGAAACTGCAAAACCAGAGAGATGGGATACACCCAAAGATGACCCTGAAGAGGTGCAAGGACTGGGGACAAAATATGTGCTGAGCTCAAAAATGTCATGTTACAGCCCCAGACTTGATCATATGGATAGCATGTAGGCTGAGCATTGTGAAAGAAGCTTACACTGTTGCTGCTTGCTCTGTATCTGTTTTTAGCTAGAGAAATTCAATTTCCACACTTGTCAATCCAGTGTTGTTCACCATCTTCTAACCATATACACGTAAATGCAGTGTAATCATTTTTTGAAAGATGTTACATGTAAACTTGTCAGAAGGAGCTTTGATAGCGCTGATTTTTAAGCACACTTTGCATTTTTTAATAAAATAAATAAACACAACAGAATTTACTGCAGAAACTGTAATTAAGAGAAAAACTTCAATAATACTTAATAAAAAGAATGAATATACAAGATGCTTGGAAATGTCTGTCACGTGTATACAGTAGCTAGGTTCTTCCAGAAATACAAGAGAAGATAACTGCTTAAATCTCAATTGCTAGCACATATATTATACTTCTGAGATGAGATGTCCTCAGCTGGTATGTCTGAGTGCACAATATATCCTCAAAGCAGACAGGAGTTTATTTAAATTATCCCAAACCTGTCCTGTGTGTATGAAAGAAGGTGGAAAAAAGTGTACAAGTAAAATCTATCCTCATCTTTAACTTGCAGTAAAAGGGATGAGATTTTAGAGTGTGAAGCACTGGCACACTTGACCAGGGAGTATGTTAGTTGACAATCCCGAACTTGGTTGCAGCAACAGTTGTCAGAAAAAACTCATGGAAAACTCATCTCGCCTTGGGGCTGCTAGCTGAACTTCATGCCTTTTGAGCCCTATTTCCAGCAATTTTTATGATTAAATTCAGTGGGCTAAAGGAGTTGTTACTTTATAACTGCCTTTTTATTGTTGCTACAATTCCAATCAAAGGCTAATCATAATTAAGTAAATTCATTCAAATGGGAATTACTGTTAATGAGAACTGAGTGCTTTCTACTCTCAATAAATTCATATGCATGCCTAAAATCCTGCACTGATATATAGCCTCAGTTAATAATTGCAGAAACATCAAACTTTATACTGGGGAGATGCTCTGAACTCTTTCCATCTGGCCAAAATGCCAGATTTCTTCAACAAATGTACTCCTAACTTCTGACACAGACAGTTTATTTTAGGAACATCTACTAACTTCCCAACCAAGATTTACACAGATAATCTCATAGCAGTAATATTGTCAATCTGCTTATAACATGCTTTATAAGGGTGCAGATCAAATTTGCATGGATGCAATGCATTCAGGTGTGGCTCATGGTGACATCAAGGACAACCGTGCAAGTCCCTGCGTTCTTCTAGCCCTTTAGGACTAAAGATTATTTCAGTCTAAATGGTCTATGTTTGTTCATTTTCTCCATGAAAGTGAATGATATACCAGGATACATGGAGAAATCCCTGACACAGTTTGAAAATTACAGTTAGGTTTTCCAGGTTTCATGGTCTTTGTGAAAGTTGATCCTGGAATATATACATATATCTGTTTGAAAGTTGTGTAGCACTGGCCTGGTGTCCCTGATGATGTTTGTACCTTGAAAGTAGTAAGAGGTATTTATTTCAAGCACTTTGTAGCAGGGTAATGAGAGGCTAGGGAGCATAAAATTCAATTATGTGAAGTGTGTTATGTATGTGTGTTTTCATGATTTCTATTGATTTATGTGCATGACAGATTGGTTATAAATTTGTTAATATATTGGCTTGTAAATGAAATATATTGGATTGCAGGACCATATTAGGTGGTGTATTGAATTCTCACGGCCACTATGACATTTTATCTGTGGGTATAAAGTATCTCTGTTATTGTGTGTATGCGTGTCTGGTATAATTGCTTTACAGGGGTGATACCTGGGTCATTTATGGAAATGCATTGGCACCACAAAATGTCAGGTCACTGAGTGCCCTTGTCATCATTGAAGTAAAGGGGTGAGTCTGTCTCTCAAAAAGTGAAGTCTCCTCCAAAGCCCATGTTGAAGACTAGCACAGCTCCGTCAACCTCACGAGGAAGATATCTGCTGGTGTATAGATTGAAATACAAAGCTTCCTTCAGGTCTAAATCTGGATTATGTCCTTTTTAGATAGCAACAAAGCCACCACCACAAAAAAAAACCCTGAAAAAACCAAAATACCCAACCAATCAGAAAACAAGCAACAACAACAACTAAACAACCAAAAAACCCCCTAAAACATTTCTTACGTAGTCATTCAGTGTAGTACTACTCATACATGGACCACCTTCTGAAGAAGAAATGCAAAGGAACCAACTGTAGTAAGAAATGAGTAGGAAGTGGGGAATTTTGAAGGTAAAAGTGTGGAAAAAATGTTGCTATTTTCCTTTTACAAAAATTATTCCTATAGTCTTCAGATAGATTAGGACAACAAATTGTCTCTTTGCACTGCTTTTTTTGGCTGACAAAAATGCAGATGCAAATGCTAAAAAGTTTCTTCTTTCTAAAGAGGGAAGTGGAAAGAAGATTTATATCACCTTATTATCTATACTACTTCTTACAGTTGCAAAAGTATTTTAATAATCTTTATAGAACTCAATTATACCATAGCCAATTGATATGAGTGATTTCAGTATTTTTTAATATGCTGTTTAAAATCTCCAGTGTAAAATAATCTTAATGCATGGCATAAAATATATAACAATCTCTTTTAATGTAACTAAGTCCTGGTTTCATTTTGTGGCTAAAATGCAGAAAGGATGAAGATTGAGTTTGCATTACTCTGTAGAGATGTTTATCCTGCCTCAGCTGAAGTTCTGACGGTATTTCCATTTCTAATTTGGCAACCAGGTCTTCCACTGCTCTGTGTTTACTAATGTTTCAGGGAATAATTATGTTTTCTGTCCTTGTTGTTGGTTGGTTTTTTTTTTTTTCTATTCTTGATTGTGTGAATTCTGTGCTTTGTGCAATACTGGAGGTTTGGTGTGATCATCAAAGTACCTCCTCTTAGCTTTAGCTTCTGAGGAACAGACGTTCAGCTAACTGACAGCACAGTTACAGTAGTGTGCAAGTCATAATTATGAATCTACTTTCCTTATGAGAGATACTTAAGAGGGAGGTTTACCTGGTCTACAATATTCTGTAGGACTCAAATCTTGGCATCGGTGTTTACATACCTGATATCTCCTTTGGCATCTCATCTTTTAGACAAGCTTCTGTGGAAGAACATGAGTAGAAGAAACACGTGCTAGCAGATGTTTCTTGTACTAACCAGATGTATTCATGAGTTTCCAAATATGCGATGATGAACACTTTAGAATACTTGTTTTCATATAATAGTTGGGAAACAGTCGTAGTGTAAGGTGAAGGAATATAACTTTTTCCTCTGTGGAAGAAATACTGAATCTAGATCTCAAAAGATGAAGCTTCCAAAAATGAAGGGCGAGTCTCCAAAAAATTACAAGGTAATTACAGGGTAGATTGTGAAGATGTTTAGATAAAATAGTATGTCCATACTGAACTGAATTGTAGAGGTGTTAGTTTCAAAAATTAGTCCAAAATTTCAAGGATGCTATGATTAGCTATGGTTACATGAATATTTCCCTTCTGAGGCTCTTGGAGTCCCACTACCCAGGTCCCGTGGATACCACAGTCTGAGGTGCTGTGCGCCCTTTGCAATGTGGATCTCTACCAGACACGACTGTGCACACTAAGTCTCTAAAGATGAAAGAATCTTTGACTTTTGTGAACAAGGAGGGGTAACCCATGCCTCCTGTCTTCAGTACTGTCACTCTTTCATCCATGTGTGTTATGAACCCCTGAGAAACACAACCTATCAACACAGGATTGCTGTGGCTGCACTGCAAGCTGATGCCAGACCCTGAGGTTGAGTACATACATGTCCCTGAGTCATCTGTACAAATGAAATTAGTGGTCATAATTAAATAGCAACCCATAGCAGTGGTGTGTAACTTGACTAGCACACTTAAGCATGCTTAGTAGTCTAATTTTTTCTGAAATACAGTTTCTTCAGACTAACAGTATTTTCACATGCAAGTGGGAGGAAGATGGACAGCCTGGTGGTTTGCAGCAAAATAAAAGCCAATTACAGTCCTTAGGGGGGAATATTCACACACATAATCTTGGTGCAATTAGATGTTCTAAGTACTATTGTTTTGTCTTGGACTACTAGTCAAGGTACTGCACATTTTACATGAACAATAAAGAAAATATTCCCAAAGATTTTCCTGCCAGGCCACCAGGACTAAGTATGAAGATGATGGGAAAAGCCACGAGGCAGGAGGATGAAGATAAGATACATTTATAAGATAAATTTTCATTCTTCAGCAGATGTGAAACATTAACACGACATCCCTGTTGAATTTTTAACTGTTTTTCTTTTTTATTCTGAACAGTGGATGAATGTCATCTTATCTTCTTTTTGCACTTGCCTTGCCTGCTTTGCATCTGGTCAAGGTGCGCAATAGCGTGAGGTCTTCCAGTCGACAATTCTTCTCTTTTCACTTGTGCTTTTCAGAGTTCACTGTTTGACATTTTTACACTATAAAAGGACCTGTCACATCATAGAGTGCTTTCTGCACTGAGACTCACTGAGCTATAGGATGATGAGTGTTTTTGTGGTGGATGGAGGTGTTTAATTTGTTTTCGTAGCTAAATATTTACTTCAAAATTTTCTAATTTATTAAATTCTTCCCCCTGAAGTTAGATAACAACTGCATTTCCAAAAAAGACAGAAAGAATTAAAAATTTATCATGTTTCTAAGGTACTCCCAAAGGCAAATGTATCCATTTCTGTTTTATTTTTTTACCCTGTATTTTTATCATAAGTAATTGCTGAGTTCCTGTTTACCTACAATACTTAATTCTCTGTGTTCTCTGTAAAAACATCTTCTTTAAAAGCAGAAACTAGACATCATACCCTAAATAAAAATTAATGTGGTAGATGTATGTTCTTAGGACATTTTGACATGTTATGGTCATTGAGTGTTAGTGTGAAAGGGTTGCTGTATCCTTGCAATACATTTCTAAATGTTTCAGGCTAGGAACTGAGAAACGTCATAAGTTAAAAATAGCATCATAGCTTATGACTACAAAACACTACAAAACACAGGCCAGTATCAGTGTATTTTCCTCAAGTGATTTCTTATCAGCGTTGTGAAGAGGGTGGATAAATCAGAGAGTAAAGAGCTGGTTTATCTCTCCATCACCATTTGCCAGAGTGAGGTGAATTGCGTGTTTTAATTTGAGAGTTACTTTGGTACTGGGTGGAGAGGCAGCTTTTAAATTTATATCTAACCCTTTCATTGCAGGAACTTTCACTGAACTTCTCTCCAACATCTCTTATATCTAGTAAGAATGAAGAAGATTTTTATTATGGAGGTGGCCATTCTGCTGGACTGATGTCCTGTGAAAGCACAACTGAGGAGTCATGTGTAGTAAATGGTTATAATCTCAATCTGCATCTTTCTGGACCTGTTTCCTGGAGACCTACTGTCCATGAGGTCTCATATGACTACATTTGCTATATCTGAGTGATGAAAGAAAGCTTCAGCGAGTCAGTGAACCTCTGTCAGCTTTCCTGGCCCCATCCTGTTTTTTTCAGTTCTTAATCCTGGCAAACATGGTGCCCCACAACCCAAACATTTCATAAGGATTAAAAAAACAGAGGTGATATACTTGTTGAAGTGACAATGTCAATGGCAGCTGAGTTTCCCGACAGCTAAAAATCTACAAGATGTAGATTCTCTCTCTAGATTGCTCTTATAGACAATGAGGAGAAGTGGACTTCTTAAGGAAGGGATATACCTCCTAATTTGGACTCTTGGTTTGGGTCTGGAGATGGTGTCCTCCAGAGGTAAATTTGTCCCTCACCATTAACCTCTGGAGGACTGGAATCTCAGCTGTCCTTGACATTGTTACTTCAACAAGTATATCATCTTTTCAGAAAAAATTCAAAGGAACACTGCTTTACAAGAGGAATGAAAGCTTTTCACTCAGCTTGTTCACACAATCTCAGTTTCATTAATTCTGTTTATGCATTTCACCTCCATTTCCACAGTATATTAGCACTCTTGTGATTCTTTCACTGCTCATGGTGAGACGCAGTGTTCAAAGATAATACCAACTTGCATTACATGTTGCTTCACGTAAAGCCTATTCTTAGTCATTACTTTCAACTCTAATTGAGGTGAACTAAATAATGATGCATTAACTCGATTTGTTTACTATGACTCAAAGATTTGCAAAAGATAACCTGTTTAGGGGTTAAGGTGCCTGTGCTAATTGTTTTCCTGAACAATATTTCTTTTAATCACCTTTTCCATTACCCATGTAGATAAACTCCATTGTCTTTGAAAGTAATTGACACGACTCTTCATCCTTCTATCATCTCATAATAATGTCAGCATAAAGATGACAAGAGGTAATTAAATCAGCAAAGGGGAAAAATTCTGCATGCTGTGCAAACAAAAATGAAAAGTCCAGGGAGATTTAGTCAGTAGTACTATGAGCTTAATCATATCATAAGATATAATAATGGGGATATTATCCAGTCTTGTTTGTAGTTTATTTTCCCCGAGTTTTCAAGTGTGGACAATGGTTGCCCATAAGTACCAAACTATGGTAACTGATAAACCAAGACAAGTGTTTATACCTAAAGTGTAGAACAAAAATAGGTGCATTGCCTTATTGTAGGTAATGGTTCATAAATGTTAATATTATGACAACAACCAAGCCACTGGACTACATTAGCAGATAAAGAAGCCCAGCTATATCTGTGAAATTAAATTCTACTTTTTCTGTATCATGAGCTATAAAAATGTTGTTCAAAGAAAAGAGAAGGAAAATCTTCCAAGATTTTCTTTCATAGGCTCTGTCTAAAATGGGTTTGTAGACAGTAATTAAGGACTAAACTACTTTGTCCATTATCTGCTTATCATCTTGCTTGGTAAACACACAGAAAAAATACATTGTTTAATCAATCTGCTTCTTTTTTCAGGCATAATTTCTCCTTAGGCTCTGAGCTATGAGTCTAGGAATTTTGTGTTTGTTTTTGTACAGTCTTTGGTAAAAAAGAGCTCCAAGTGCAGACCAGATAATTGACTGTATTTTAATACACATAACTGATCAATAAGAACATTGATTAAAAATAACAGCTAAAAAAGTCTGCATCACATTCAGCTGAGAGCAATTATAAGTACATGGGAATATTCCCAGCTATTACTTGCTATAATCTGCTAATCACGTTCTAAGTCCTGTCATCCTAGACTGTTACTAAAAGTTATGTCACCTTATTTTAAGAGACAGAGTTACTCAGAACTTCTGCAAGATAGAATGCTCCCTTTAGATTGTGGAAATTAAATTTCAAATTCCCTAAAAGCTCTTCAGGTTTTACATTTTTTTGGCCTAATTATTTTTTCCAACATCATAAAATAAGTTAGGAAGTCAGCTAAATATCTAGGATGATGAATGAAGAAACACATTTCCTAGTTAATAGCACAGATTCCCGAGAGAACTAGGTCTAATAGGGTCCTTACAAATATTTTCCAGAATTAAAATATTAGCAATATAATGGCTCTATACAAATATTTTGAGTTTCAAGTCTCATCTGTATGCGGCTGTAGAGTAAGATGCTGTGTCCTCATTTTTAATTGATAGAAAAGTAAAACATTAAGCAATATTAGGTTAATAGACCATAAACTAAGTACTAGAACTGAACAACAGAACTGAACAATATTTCTCTCATCAGCTACACATCTAATCTGATCTATTCTTACTGATTCTCTTTTTGACAGGAAAGAAATTCCACATGGATAAATGTTTTTTCTAAAAAGCAGCAGACATTTGCCTACTAGATTCTCCTTAAAGGCAGTCTAGGGGTGAGCAACACTACAGTTCTAGGAACTGAGACTGGTCAGAGCTACAAATTGCCCTCTGCTATAGAGGCAGTGGAGAGTGCCAGGTCCTTAGACTTACCAAACTCTCATGATCTGTCCCAGTCCAATAATATTTGGTTGATCCAGCTGACCAAGGTTACTGCAGAGAAAGAGATGTACCGCTACTAAATGCTCCCTTTTTTCTGCAGTGATTAATTTTCTCAGCTTTGTCACAGATGACCTGAGACATCAATTAGCCTTTAAGAGTGTTCATTTTTATGTTCTTCTGTCTTTGATGACACAAGAAAACTGTCATTATGGGAAAATAAGTTCACCTTAGCCAGAAAAAATAAAAATACCATTTTGGAATTAAAGTCAATCCAGCTTTAAGCAGGACTTTTCTCATGCTTCATTCTTATTATAAGTTATTTCAATTGAAATAATTACAAGATATTCTGCACAAAAATAATTACAAGACATTCTGCATGATACTTTGCTCTCTCTTTAGTTTAGATATATGGCTGAAAATGAACCTACTGATTTTTGTCATTTTCTTTGAAACACCTAATTAGAATTATTTATTTTTTAGAAAAAATCATGTTAGGAACATGAAATGCAATGACTTCTGAATCTATCATAGCACAAAACATTGTAAAGCAAGAAAGCATTTCATGTACATTTCTTTGGCTGCTGTCAAAAAAAAACCCAAAAACCTTCAAAATCTGATCACATGTTCCTACATCTGTTTTATCAACTGTTTGTGCAGGCAGGTCACATAGCATATCATAAAACAATCCAGAATAAAACAACTCACAGCAACAATACTTATTCTTCATCTTAAATGTTGCCTTAATCCAGTTCACCAAAAGGCTGCCCACAGTTCCAGCACAATGCTTGCAGTGGTTGGAACAACCAGCTGAAAAATGTGGGACAGGGGAGAGAGACTGAAAGAGAATTGCTTAAGTTAGCTTCAACAGCCATACCAATGAATGTGCAACCATGGAAATAGTTTCATTTTGCTGTGAATATGAACTTCTTTATATGGAAAATATATGCAAATCGACCAGATGTACTGAGGAGAAAACATAGAAGCCCTGATTTAGCAAAGTACTTAAGCACACTCTTAAAGTTAATCATGTGCTTAAGTCTATTCACTGAAGCACTCGACACATGTGTATGCTTTTGCTGAGTTAATGTAATAAAGCAGAGACCATAATGATAGTCCTAGGATAAACAGACAGGCTGAGTTGTTAAAAACGAAGTATGGGCGAGCTCCTGTTTCCTATATCCCATCCTAAAATAGGTCTCTAACGCAGAGATTAATTTCATGCTGCAGGCACTTCTCCCTTTCCGTTGTGTAGTGAGGGAACTCAACAATTAGTTTAGACTAGACAGCGAATATTCACACAGCTCAGATTCGGTGGCATGACTCGTGCATCACAAACTGAAAGCTGTCTTGCTTTCAAGCAGTATCCTACCCTCCTGGCCAGAGGATCTGGGAGTTTCCTGAGAAAAATGTGAACAAGAGTGTCTTCTGATAATGAAGTATGGTCTAACACCCCTAAGCAGATGCCCAACCCTATGAAGCTTTCCTCACAACATTAAGTCCTTATTGAAAAGTAATAAACAGCTGCTTTCTGCTTTCTGCCTGCTAACCAAAAATGTGTACAGGAGATTAATTTCAGAACACAGCTACTTCTCCTAGGATGAAGCTCCACCTTGGAACTCAAGGAAACAGTGGCAACTCAGACAGGCACAAACCATCACCAAAGTTAAACTTTTTTTACCAGAAGCACATGAACCCTATTTCTCATCAATGACCATATAGCTAGGTGGGATCCACAGGTATTAACTGTTAATGATGGGAGTGAGCAGTAGGTGACGACACCTAAGGTTAGACTTTTGCATATAGGTGTCTACATGTGCATGAGATGTCAAAGCTGGTCCATGTACTCACAGGAGCCTAGAAAATGAAAGTGCTTATCTTAAACCAGTTGGCGACTGACTTTCCAGCTAAATTCTTTCTAGTCTTTGTTTATGGTTATGTCTTGTTTATCATGGAGGCCCTGCTCAGATATGGGTATTTACACTTCAGCATCTAAATCTTGAGCTGAATTCTACCTCAAGTGAGCTAAATTGCTCACAATTGTCCTGTTGAGGACAGGACACCGAGCTAAGTAGACATTGCTTACTTAGTCATTGGTCAATGGTAGGGTTTGAATCTTTTATATTTCATGCTTTGATTAGAATTTCAATTGTTTTTTTCACCTGTTTTTTCAATTTTTACCTGTTTTTCATGGCTCTTAACAACCAAAGCCTATTGAAGACTTGAAATCTCATGCAAAGACATTCATAGATGTTCTGGGATGTGAGCCAACTATAATTTTTAGCTTAGATTCCACTTGATGTTCTTTCAATTTATTACTCTATTTTTTCCTCCTTTTTTTCTTCCTTTTTTTTTTTTTCAATTACAGCACTGTCTTTTCCAGAACTTTATATGCAACCTGCTGTATAATGAAGGTATTGTACTCACTCCTACCTCATTGCGCAATGCAATTCATGTGCCCATGAAATCCTCACATCCATTTTACTAGAGTAGTCACATGTGCTTACCATCAATTACTGTCAGGAAAAAAATGCCTACTTTTTTAGTTCAAATAAAAGCCAATAGAAGGTTCGATGTATTCATCAGAAGATTACTGGGTAAAAATGGGCCAAGAAAACATAAAAACATAATAATATTTCCTTTTTGGAAAGGAAGGAATCAGGGAGGACCAACTTCTGGAGAACAGTTCATGAACTGAAGGGCTAAAAGTAGCCTTTACTACTCCACTACAGCATATTACATTCCTCGGAAGTGTATTGTAATACCATATGTACAAGATACACATTAATGTTAGTAGGCATTCAACTGGCAAATTAATAGGGAGGTTAATCTCAAAGGTGAAGATGACAAAAATAGAATTTGTGTTTATAAGTAATACTTAAATCACCATGTTCTAAATGAATGAGGCGTTGCCTGGCAGAAGGTCTGTTGTAACTCATGTAAATTTGCACTATGAAGCAAATGTGTGTGTTTGATTTGTCACTTGTGCTCAAGTTATGCAATATCCCCAAAATATTTTTCATAATTACAACTGCATTCAGTTTTAACTGGACTTGGTAAACTACTGGACAACATGGTAGGTCACTGGAACAGATTGCCCAGAGAGGTGGTGGAGGCCCCATGCCTGGAGATATTCAAGGTCAGACTTGATGGGGCTGTGAGTAACCTGATCTGGTGACATTGTCCCTGCTTACTGCAGGAGTGTTGGACTAGATGATCTTTAAAGGTCCCTTCCAAACCAATATGTTCTACGATTCTATAATTCTAACATGAAATCAGGTATCTTTTATTCAGTCCCTTGTCAGTCTATTTATACTCCTTTATTCTCACAAGAACCAAAGGGATCTTCTACTTTGAAACCACAAATAATGTTTATTCTTGCAGCTTCCATTCCCCTATAAATTTTACACTGTTGTGACTCTATTGACCAAAGGAGAGTTAGTACTGACTTAAGGAGTGTTCAGAAACACTTTTTTTATCACAGCTGCTTTACTAGGCAATCTTGTAGAACTGATGTCTGCACTGGCCATAAGATGCTGAACAATAATGTTGGACACTGGGATATTTTGCTTGGTACAGACATAAATGGATGCAACTACATTGACTTCCCCAACACATATTTTACAGAAAAACTTTACTATGTCTACGGAACTATAATTACCCATTAATGTCTTGTGCATGGAGTAGCTGCAAGCTAGTATGTGAAATCTGGATGTGCCTTGTAACTGCCTAGTGTGCAAGAAAGAGATTTAATGATAAATCAGTATGACTATAAAAGATACTAAATCAGAATTTTCAGGAATTAGTATCTGCAGTGAACATCTGAGAAAATCACCCTGCATTGCTGTCATAGATAGCAGAGAGTTCATTTTTATAGTCAATGACTTCAGGATGTGATTCTTCTCCTTAAATAGGCATCTACATTTGGTTCAATATAAATTCTGTTGACCAGCTCTTCATTGACTGTAATGAGAGCCTGAAGAAAAAGCTTTGATGCAGACACTCCATTGTAGTTATCTGGAGTTAGGTGAGGTGAATTCATAATTGTTGTAAGTCTTTTGTTTAGGGATACAAACCTGACACTACTGCTGTGGGCATGTTTGGCTCAGCTTTGGAGGTGCAAGGGTGACTAAAGAGCCCTAAGGAAGATAACTACCTTAAATTACAAAAAATAAGTGTTGTCCAACGTGTGAACTGTAGCATTTCAACTTATACTTCTTTTATATATTTATCTCAGCCAAGTGTCCTGGTTTTACTGGGACTGAATTATAGAATTCAAACTTTTGTTCAGCAGTTGCATTTCTGAGAGGATTGCAGTGCTCAGCAGACACCTTATTTTAGTTCTAGCTGAGAGCTGTTTTCCTCATAGTAGCTGGTGAGACTTTGTTTTGGATTCATGCTAAGAAGAATGTCGATAACACATTGATGTTTTGGTTTTTACCAGCAACATTTACTTAACTCAAGGTCTCTTTAATTTTGCCTGCTCCTGTGCTCCCTCTGCACAAGAGGATGCTCAGTGGGGGAGAGACTGAAAGCCTGGGGCTTTCTGGGACAGATGACCTGGATGTGATCCAAACTGATCATCAGAATGTATGCTCTACCATGAACATCACACTCACTATTAATTGGGGAGTTTTGCTGGGGTGGCCCTCTTCTTCAGATGTCTGCCATCTTCAGGTCTAGCTCAGTCAGTTCCTGAGGCTTTCTGATGCTCTTCCATTGTATTTTCATTGGCTCATGGCCAGAAACTGCGGTTTGTGAGCCGAGTATAATTTTCATTGCTATATTATAATTGTTTCTATTCTTATTACAATTAATCATTGTTGGTTTTATAATTATTATATTATTTAATTTGATTTATTTTAATCATTAAACTGTTTTTTATCTCAACTCACAGATTTTCTCACTTATACTCTTCTGATTCTCTCCCCCACCCCACCGGGGATGGGGGGAGTGAGTGTGTAGCTGCGTGATGTTTAACTGCTTGCCAAGTTAAACCACACCACCAGGCCATGCTGCTTCTGTTTGAAGAATTCTGTGTCTTTCTTCATCTCAAACTCTTCTGTAGGCTATACGGAGATAAAAGGGCAATTTTTTTTTATGTAGTCACGCTCGGTTGTGCTTTAGGCATGTCTTTAGAATGATTTCTTGAGCAAGCATGCCTCCTTTTCTCACACGCCATCAGATTGCAGGATCTGCTTGGACATTTGCATGCTCTACATTCAAATAGTTTTACCTCCACCTATTCCAGCCAGACCTTCAGCAATAATATCGCTATGAAAATGCAGCAAAATTGCTTTATGACTTTATCACTGCATAGCTTGTTATACTATAGACTAGTGTGTGAAAGTGCCTGTAGTGAAAATCCACCATACAAATGTTCCTTTTTAAAATATCTAAGTCTCATATTGGTAAATCAACGGGATACAAGTAACAGTTTTATCTACCTTCAATATGTTGAAGATCTTGAATCATCCTCATTCAATAAACTTTCCACAGTTCATGAGATTTTTTTTCGATGAGAATCAGTATCTCTTCATCAATGCTGGCTTGATATGGCAAAAGAACAGGGAAGGTAAGTGACTTTATGGATGACTGTAAGTAAAGTGTAAGTGGTATTAAAGAAAAATATCTTGCAGAGTCTTCTTGAAATTTAATGTCAGATTTTCGTAAAGTTACTCTAAGCTACAGAAAGAGAATTTTATTTTTATCAACAGCTGAATATTTTGTTTGGAATGGCAAACCGATGAGCAATTACTGACATTGAAAAATTCCCAAGTAAATTATACAGTGAAGAACCATGACAGTGTGGGAAAGCAAATTCTTCTACTCTAAGCTGCAGCTTACTCTGTGTAGAATTGCTGAGAAAACCAGCAATAACTGATGACGTCCCAAAACATACCTTAATCTGACACTGACTACCCAGGAAAGAAGACATCAGGCAGGACTTCGATAATTTATTTTAGTGATACTTACTCTGCCAAGCATTCTAGCATGAAGACAAGCAAAGATGGTGTGGGACATGCTTCTCATATTTTCTGGCTTGAAAATTCGTATCAATTTATCCAAGTCCTATCAGTAAGTAGACATGAAATGCCAGGAAAATTTACTTTTTTACCTCAGTGACTCCAGATTATCATCAAATACCTTGATGCTTCTGCTGTCTATATGTTAGAGGAGGATATTTTTCTTCTATCTCTTTCCTTCTCTACCTTGCTTGCAGGTTATTTCTTGTATTCATTCATTCATGCATCTCTTAGCACAGCTTACTGGCTGGGAACTCTAAATTGTCAGTATTGCAAAAGCACCAATAACCTCAATTTACTTGAATGACCACTGAATCAAACTCTGTAGCCACAATTGCACCTGTGTGTATATGTTTGCGCAGTGCAAGAGGACTTTATTTCCTTGTAGATGAAAGGGCTCTCTATATGTGAAATATTAGTATTACTTCAAACCACAATCCTTAATTTAGAGATCTGAAGTTATTACAACAACAAGACACTTTTGTCATTTGCTGTGGATATTACTTTAAAAATTTATGCTTTGCTGCTTTAAATATGCATTCAAAACACTAAAGGCTTTTTATTCAAACATTAAGAAATTCCTACATAATTAATTATATGATTACAGCAGTTAAGCTCCTTGGTCCAAGTACAGGAGATACAGAATTCAAGTACAGGAGGCACAGGAGATGCAGAATTTTGCTCACTGTTGATTAATATTTTTGTGGTTTTATGTCTTTTTTTTTGCTAATTTGTTCAGGCACATGTCAAGCTTACAGTTTCAAGTGGACCTGATCTGCCTCCAGATGATCTGGATTGCCATATTAGGGGAACAGAAGAGGTCAGTACTAAATCTACTGGATCGTCAAAGGGCAGGTTTGATCCCTTTTTGTTTTGTGTAGATATTACTACTTGCATGATGTAGATCTTGGCTTGTTTTCTGCTTGGGTTCTTATTGTAGTCATACTTTCTCTCCTTAGTGAAGGAAATCAGTTGGGTTGGCAGACTGGAGAACAATTTGGGAAAGGAGGGACAATGTTTACTCCACTACTACCTATATACTTCCCGAGAAAAAAAGAAACTGCTCAGATTTCAATATTCATGAATTTTTAATGAGCAATGCATTTAATGTAAGGGAAGCAAAGAAACCAAAAAGGGCTTTTTGAGTTAAAATTATCTGGTTTACCTTACTGATTAAATCTGATGGTGCAACAGAGGAATCAGGCTTAGAAAATAGCTCAGTGCCTCAACTGAAGAGTGAGATATCCCTCCCCACTCATAGCCCACGTAATATTTTTTTTACATTCAGAGAATTAAGAAAAGACTAATTGTTGGGAAATGAACTTTTAAATCTTCCACACTGTTGACCACTGCATCGATACCACTGTCTTAGCCCATCAGATAGAAAAATAGCTAGAGCTTTCTAAAATACTGATGTTTTGATCAATGCAATCAGAAATCTATGGATTTTATTGTAACCTGCCTTCAACAACCCTCGCCTTGTCTGATGCAATTACCTGAATATTCAGCCAAAGTTTCATATGTGTAATTTCATCCTACCTGATCCACCCTCTGAGGGAAAAGTCAAGAGGCAAATGACAGCAGAAAAACTAGCAATGATTCATCTATAACTCCCAGGATCTTTGCCTTCCAAATTTAGCTCCTACACCTATTTGTCACTGCTCACCCACTAAGGCAAATTTTGTTCACAGATCTGCCCTGAATTTTTTACTATATGTACAAATATGATTAAATGTATGAACCAGCTCATATGGTACACTTTAGAGGAAGAGGATGAACATTGCTTGGGTGAAGAACAAGAAGATTGCAGCATCAAAACCTTAATCATCACACCCACAATTATTAGTAGGAGCCCTTGTATTTGTAGATGGAGCTGCTGAGCTCAGTGGTCATACAAGGAGGAATTCTAATATATGGGCTGGTTTTCAGGACATCTGATGAAGATACTTCCTTGCTGGGCCTGCTAGTGAATAAACCTGCTGAATCCCTCAGGAAAGATTTATTAGATAAAGCCCTCTATCGTCACCTCTGCTCCTGCAGTTTTTTGTGTAGTTTTCCCTGATCCATCCATACTCCAAATCATAGAACCATAGAATGGTTTGGATTGGAAAGGACTAGAAAAAGGAGAAGGTACTGCAGTAACAGGAAATATTACATAGTAAAGTAATGCTCTGGCTTGTTCTTTTCGCAAAAATAGGAAGACATTATTTCTGCATTTGCTTCCTACATACAGTGATAATGAGAAAATTACTACCGCCTGACTCTGAACTGTGTACAGTATTTCTTAAAATTTATTTTCTAATAAATTTCAAAATACCAGGAAAAACTAGTTCTAGTTTGCAATGAACTTTTAAAAAATATCCAGTAGACGAAAGTTATTAATTCCTTTGCTTCGGTATATGAAAAAGGTTTCTTACAATCAAATAATTTTCCTTTGGTGCAAAGTTGGATTCAGAAAATGAATAATTTCAAATTTTTCAGCCAGTCTCAGATTTGCTTTAAAAATTAAATGGCAGAAATTCTGTGTACTTGTAAAATATTTCAGGGCTGCAAAATGTATATAACAAAATAAAATAAAATGTAAACTAAACTAAACTAAACTAAACTAAAATTTAATTTAAAAATAAAATAAAGTATAAAATAAATGAAATAGTAAAATAAAGTAAGATAAAATGAAACCAATGCTTTCTAGTATGCTGCATATATTCCTTTGACATGAGTGTTAGAAAAAGGTTTGATGACTCAATAGTCATTTCACTGGTCTAACTAAAGCACCGGTACATTTTCTGCAGAGTATTTATCTTGTATTTTTAGTTTGTTGGAATTTTTAATTTGTTTAAGTTTCCTTTTTTAATTCCGCATTAGTGTCTTTAAAATGTTAGATAAGAATTTATATGAGAAAGAGGCTTTTAAAAGACTGTATTTTTGGCATGTTTTCAACCCACTTTATAATTAGAACTGTAGCAAAAAGTTTTTATAACATTTTTTTTAAATCCAGAAATCTCCAAAACTCTTCAATCACAGCAAAAAACCTGCCTCATTAGGCAGCTGTAAGTTGCAGCTATTATACAAACCCAATTTTTCTCATTGTTTATAGAAGTAATTCATATGTTTCCATGTGACTGCAGTCAATTATAGATCATGTTTGCCACCAAAGTATGGTGAAGGAGTGTATGAAGCAGCAGAGGAGTGAAAAAAAAATACCTGAAAGAGGGGGACAGGGCAGACGTCCATATCTTGCTTAGCTTTCAGCATTGAAAATTTATTTTTAGTTAAAGGGGAGAAGCCACAAGGAAGATTTTATAAACAATTTTGATAGATGGGAAGAACATAGGATAATCACTGTAGGAAATGACAAACAGATTAAGTTAGGTGGTCTGAGAAGAGGAAAGAGTTATATACAGGTGAGTAGATGGAGCATGAGCCACAGAGCTGGTGAGTAATAGGCAGATATGTAAGGAAGTATACAGATGACAAAATGTACGTACTTTCTCTTAAAAATTCAATGCCTTTTTTTAAAGAGTTCACACATACTCAGCCAACCCAAATAGAGACTAGCACAATGAAACACTACTGAAGAGAAAATAAAAAGAACAAGTGTGAGTGACAGTGCACAGATTTTGCAGTCAGTCAGCTTGCACTACATTGGAGCTGGGAAGTGAGCAATCAGATACTCTGTAGCTCATTTCCAAAACGACAGAGGAAGCAACATACATCTTCAGCCCTATACACAACAGCACAGAGAGAAACGCTGGAAGAAACCTCAAACACCACCTAGCTCTTTTTCTGCCACAAGGCAGGATAAGCCCTACTGTGCCTTTTTATAACTGAATGCCTGCCTAGCCCAGCAACATCATATGAACCACTTCTTTGGGAACATCCAGCCACAAAATCCATATATCATATCCAAGAAATCTTCCATGCACTTTCACCTTCCCCATGAGACTTCATTATTTTTCCTTAGGTCTTGCTAAAACTTAACTGTTGGGATGTCAACTCATTTACTGAAGTACAGGCATTGAACAGAGTTTGAGATACCCTGAGGTGTCCAAGACATCCACATGGGCTGACAGAAGACACAGATGGCTCTCATCCTTTCTTAAAGGGAGTGGAGGCCAGGCAAAACACAGTAGAAAATCTAAAATGGTATGAGACATGCCAAAAGTCTTACAGATGTCACTGAGCCGTAACTCTAACGTCTAAACTAAACCTGCCTTGCCACTGCTTGAGCAGCCTTGTCCTATCCATGGCTGATATGGATGCAGCTCCTGGCTGTTCTGAAGATTAGAAGAACTACTCCGTATGAACAATACCCATGGCTTCTGTGACAGTCATTGGAGATCTAGCTCAGACAGCTTCAGCTGATCAGCAAGTAAAGGACCTACTTTAGGCTGATATGAAGCGCTCTCCATGCTTTCTCAACATTGCGGTCTAGCTGTCTTTTGAATAGAACAGAAACAGAAACTAAGTGAGCAAGAAAATATCTATGTATGGCATTTAAATGACTTAATATCAAAGTCTCACCTACAAGAAACCTACTTCTTTCTGCCAGTTGTGGCCAATACTGAAGGTCTGTTTCACATGTCTAACAAAGCATATCATGCTTCTTGAAATATTTCTGCATAGGATTTGTCTTCTTTTTTTTTAACTGTGTGACTCTAAACTTGTATTCAGCTTGTGAACCAATAATAGTCTAGATCTCCTGCTACAGAATGACTGTCTAGTCTTCAATTCTTCATCTGTATTTAAAAAAAACCAAACCAGTTATTCACACTTAAGGATAAAAATAAGCCTTTGTCCTTACTGAATTGCAATGTAATTTTTTTTGAGACTGTCACTGCAGTTTGTCAAGATAATTCTGTCAAGTTCTCGTTAGTCATGTCTTCCACCATGTCCTCCTGGTAGCCCCACTCAGCATAGTGACATCTATAAATCAGATTTCACTTTATCTTCTACTTTATCTTCTTATTTATTTATCTTCTAATTTATTGTTATTTTATTCTAACTCGTTATACTCTGAAGACTGGGAAGTTCCTGACAGGTCAGCGTGGGATTCCTGTGGCAGTGATCGATTGATAATCACACTATGAACACAGTATTTTAACCATTTATGCACCTACATCACAGTAGTTCTGCTTAGATCATATTCCCCAAAAAGGATACCATGAGAAATAGTGTCAAATGCCTTCCTAAATCTAATAAAGATTATGTCAATTGTTCTTCCATAGCTGCAAGGCTTTTATACTGTCATAGTATGATTTTAGAGGGCTTGGCACAGTTTTGTCTGTACAAATATATTTTGGCTGCAACTCATCCTCTTGTTATCTTCTACACGCTTACAGATAGTTTGATTGATTATTTATTCCTGTATTGTTCCAGGAACTAAGCATAAGCTGACTGGTCTAGAGTTCCTTGGGATTTCTCTTCTCCCTGACTTTTAAAGGGAAATATTTAGATTTTCTTCTGCCAGTTGTCTAGGAACTAATTTGCATTTCATAGGTTCTCAAAAATATTCACTAAGAAATCTGCAGTTACTTCAGCTTTCAGCCTAACTACCTTGTCATGAAATTCATGAGACCCAAAAGATTCAAAAACCGTGTTTTCCACCTATGATAACTCTTGTTCTTTTCAATTGCTTGCTCTCAACTTTCATTTGCAAAGTTATCAATGGTGATTTTTTTCTTTCTTCAAACAAAGACATAGTGTAAATTCTTTTCAGTTCTCTTTACCTTCAAAACTAAAAGAATGCCCTTTTTCAAACTTGCCTTGACCTTGTATTTCACAACAAGAAGATATTGCCTATTCATGAATTTCAGACTATCGTGCTTATTCCTTTGCTGATGTTTACGTTCTTACCAGAAACTCAGAGAAGTTTCTACTGAGTTAATTTAAGAAGTGGTCAGCAGTGCAGAGTTTAGCAGAAACAGAGTACATGAAAGTCTGAAGTATTTCTTTAACTTTTCCCCCTTCTCCAGAAATTCCTTGCAAAGTAATTTTCTTTTTCTGACTTTCTAATCCCTTACATTATTGATTTTTTATCTGGGGAAATTATCTGAAGTAGCTCAAGTGTTTGAAAGTCTGTAGGCCTATTATTTGTCATTTCATCATTTTTTATAAACAGATAGGGATTTCTCTAAGTAACAAAATCACTTTGTGCTGCAACCAACCTTCAGTTGCTAATAGTAAACAGTCCTGAAAAGCAACACTTAATAGGTAATTTTCATGAGGCTACTAAAATATCATATTTGTAATGTTTTGTTCTCAAGTTAAACTATAGAACTTCCACCGCCATGGGTAAAAATAACATTTGTAGGCTTCAGTGTGTTACATATACATCCTTTCCTGATATCCAGCTTTCATTTACAATAAGATTAATCTCATTGTATGACCCTATTCTGCATTGTCATACTTCTACCCTCCATGTCTGCAATCCGCATATATTTGCAAGCAGTTCCTAAGTGCAAGCCTAGAAAGCTAGATGCAGGCTAGATATAATTTCTAGGTAACTGGAAAGGCAGTGTGGATCTGGATCCCATCTTTTCCTATATAAACTCTGTTTAACCCTCAGAGAATTTCTACTACAGTCCAGATGAGCAACGTGAAAATAAAAGCTGAAGCATCGAAGCACTCTTCCACTTGAATGCTGAGACAACATTTCTCTGGCAAATGTAGCATGCTCATGGCTGTAGTACCTTAGCTCTTACTCATGTTAAAGAAAAAACCACCACAACAACAAAACCACTAAAAAACCTCTGCACCAGAGAAATGTGCATTCCTTCTTTTTAAAGCAGAGTGAATCAGCCAAAGTCACACAGGAAGCACGTTCCCAGAGGTGGACTTGAAGTCAAGTATTTTTGAGAGAATCTCTGCTGTACAATTTCCCTAAATACCAATTCTACTGTTTCTATGTGTTCAAATCACTGTAGTTAGGATACAGTAAAAGAAAAAATAATTTTATAATTTTGTGATGCCCATCATATATTCGGAAGCTAGCTGGATTTCAGGTGGAAGAGCCTCTGCAGAGAAACCACAGCCTGCAAGCTTCCTCAGAAGTGTGCTAATGACCAGGCTGATATTTGCTTACAAAAGATTCAGTGATATTGTGGAAACTGCAGCTGTAATCTTCCACTGCCATGGGTACAGGGTATGTAATTAGTTGCTAAAAATAATTGCAACCTTGCAACTAGAAGCCAGGCATGTAAAATGTGCAAGTATCCAGCCTTGTCTGACACGGCATCATTAATAAAATGTATAATCTCTTCCTCAGGAACGTAGGCAGAGCACATGTGAGTTGTAGTGTGAACAGTGGGTTATTAAATCAAGAAGGTTTGACAGAGAAGATAAGTATAGAAATATAGATATGCCCACAAGGATATCCCTGTATTAATAAAACTTTAATTTTTAATTTTAATCTCTCTGCCAATTCAATTTCTTTTTTCCCTACCCCTCACTTGATTCCTGTCTTTTCAAAAAATTCCATCTTAGTTCAAAGCATCAAAAATTACGATAACCAATGGAAAAAGTATTTTCTCTTCCAGATTTACAACCTTTTGGAGGAAAGCTAAGAACAGTATCTGGCAGAACGAAGTGCAAGTGAGGAGTTGTGTGCATTTGCTAGAAGCACACACGAAGGCTGTCTAGTGATGGACTCTGCAAAAGAACTTTAAACAAAAGAACTATGAGGAGAATGAAGAATACAAAGCAATTATAATGCCAAAGGATGAATTTTCAAGATCTATCTGGGAAATTTTTTGCCAAATTTCCATTAAAGTTAATATTGTACGGGTGCAAATCCTGTCTGAGGATCACTTAGTTTAAGGAGAAAGAATCAGTGGGCTATACAGAAAGTCAGAGAAAAGCAATATTTTCCCATAAAACAGAAAAAAGGGCCATTTGAAGAAATCAGTATATATGAAGTACAGGGATGTATGGGAATAACTTCTCAGGTGAGAAGAATTGTATATTATGTTCGTGGCAGTTATACACATGAAGTGAAACAATAAAGCAAGCAATAAAAGTATTTTAACATTTATAAAACCAAGGATATACTACAATAGTAATATCATCAGCCACTATAAATCAGCATACACCCATTCAAGTTAAATTGATAACTATTGTCAGAAATTTCTGCCTTACCTTAACAAAACAGTTACTTTTGACATTTACTCTCATCATCCTTTTCAGGAGGCAATGACATTGTCTTACCCTAGAGTGCACTATTCCAAGAAATCAGCAATATTTACAAATTTTGTGGGTGTTGGCATGTTTTACAGTCAGTTTAAGATGAAGAAAAGTCCATACTAGCTTCATCAATCTACTTCTTGGTAAAACACAGCAGAAAAATTTCGACTATAGTCAAAAACCAAAAGCTGCTAAAAATTATAGGGATGTAAACATATACACAAGCCTACACAAAGTGGTTTTTATTGTTTAGAGTGACAAGCTAAAGCAGGCATTGACATATATGGTTTGGGCACTTCCCTTTACAGTTCTGCAAATACTGAAATAATTGACACAGTTGTGACAAATTCCTTGATTTCTAGGCCTAGTGATTTCCCAGCCCCCTTGGAGTACTGAATATAATTTCAAAGCCCCTCTCCATCTTTGTGCAACTATTGTAAGCCCCTCAAAATGGTTCAGTGCTTTGGATGAAGCCTTGGCTCAACTGAAATCTGTTGGAAAATTTCCATTGACTTCAGCAGGGTCAACATTTCATCTTCAGCATTCATCTTCCCTTGTCTTAGAGGAAAGCTATTTTTAAAGCCTCCCTGCCATGCTTTGTGACTATTTCTAAAGCGAAGATGTCAAAGTGTACCTCTTCATTCCTTTCAGACATGTAGCTATTGGGTTATTTTGCCTGGCAAAGGTCTTCTCAGTCAGGACACTCAAGGCAGTGGTTTCATTAGGAAGGGTGAACCAGCAATCAAGAGGTCAGTACCCAGAGGGTTTTGAAAACCCTCAATCCTCCAAAGCAGAACATATCCCAGTACGATAGGAGGGAGTACTGCCTTCAACTCCCCTGAACATTTCATAAACCTTTTGTACAGAATTTCTTTATTTTAAGAGGTTGAGGGATGAAAGTAGATATCAGCAGGTCTCCAGCTGGGTTATCCAGGGTGTCGGGACAGTGCTGATGATCACTGGTTATAAAAGAAGATGTTGGTGGGCATCGTTAGAATTGCCCCCCACATACCAATAGCCAATTAGGAAACATAACTCAGTTTGAGCCCCTGCGTACAG
>NW_010194096.1:0-5651 GCF_000695765.1 Mesitornis unicolor | reverse complement strand
AATGGCTTTATATGAATAAATCAGTTAAAGAGAATTATTTCTCCCTCTTAAGAAATTATAAATGGTTCTATCAAGTACCATTATCGGTTGCAGTGGAAATAAAATCTGACATTTGTCTCTAGAGCCTTTTACATTAAAGAATGATTTTTACAATTACATTCTCCAAACATTTAGTTCACTAATGGCAGAAAAGGAGGCATAAGGGCAGCAGTCAGCAAAGAAATGAGGCTCATTCTCATGCATGAGAAAATTAAAAAGATACTCAGGAAAATTCAGAAACTAGGAAAGGTTATATCCCAATAGTCAAGACTTTGGATGTAGACAACATTTTTAAGGCAAATGCTCACTTTCCTGTAATTAATAAGACTAGCTTATTAAATCTGTAAAGAAGAGAACAACTGGAAGTGGTTGGATTTACAAGTCATAGGAACTGCAAAAGGCTTCATTATAAGATATTACAATTATGCTGCTTTTAGATGCCATCTTACACTCTCATGTGAACTATGTGAAACTGGCCTTAGTTAAAAAAAAAAAAGGTTCCTGCATCATATAAGTGATCATTGTGATTCACCCTGATGGTTCTAATGTGTTTTATTGATGTCTATTTGCAGCAAAATAAAGGTTACTGACTGCTATATTTTTGTTCAAAAGAGGAAACTGGTTTTCAAGATTCAGCCTTCTTATTTCATATGAATCAATCTGACCTATGTTTGGAATGAGTATAGGAGTTGATCAAAATGGTGCAATCCTCGCCAGGTTGTAAAGGCATCAGTAAGAAGCTTCGTAGCACCTTCCTTCAGGCCTGCAGGGCAGTAAAACAACCTTCCAAGGACTGTCAATATCTGCTATAACCTGAGCTATAGTCTCTGTAGCACTGGTTGAGCTCTCTCAATGAGTAACTCTCAAATTCCAGCCTGAAGCTTAGGGGTTTTATTCCTTGATCTATGTGACAGTGAGCAGGAGTGTGCCTGAGTGGATTATACCACCTGTGGTGTTTGTCTTTAGCAGTGTTTCTCCTTTATTCATGGGTGATGTTCCCTTCTCTATGCTTTATACTCGATCCATACTTGGACTCAATGATCTTAAAGGTCACTTCTAACCTTAATGATGCTATGATTCTATGATCTTTTGCATAGATTTTCTGTCTTGGTCCCTTGGAACCAGAGAGAAAGCCTCCAGCTTACCTTCATCTTACTTTTAGGCAACTGAATGGTGGTTTGATTTGGACTGAGGACATATTATTTGTTGAGATATTTCAAGGCCCAACTCAGGTTTTGGTTCTTGAAATGATACAGCACTGCCCTGCTTAGTTTTGAGTTTACCAGAGAACTCAGGGCTGAGATATCTACACAGCTCTCCATGGGTCATCTGCGCAGAGACAGCGCCTCAAGGCAATCCAAGGCTGAGCTGCTCTTAGAACACCCCACGAGTCATCTGATGCACTAGACATCACCAAAACTTGTTTAAACTATGAGCCGGACCTATCCTTACAAGCACCTTACCTAGGGGGCCAGGCTGAGAGAATTGGGGTTTTTCAGTCTGGAGAGGAGAAGGCTCTGGGGAGACCTTAGTGGATCCTTCCAGTACCTGAAGGGGGCCTACAAGAAAGTTGAGGAGGAACTTTTTACAAGGGCAAGTAACAATATGACAAGGGGAAATGGCTTCAAAGAGGGTAGATTTAGATTAAATATAAGGAAGACATTCTTCATTCTGAGGGTGATGAGACACTGGCACACGTGGTCCAGAGAAGCTGTGGATGCCCCCTCTCTGGAAGTGTTCAAGGCCAGGTTAGATGAGGCTTTGAGCAGCCTGGGCTGGTGGGAGATGTACCTGACCATGGCAGGGGATTGGAACTGGATGAACCTCAAAGTCCCTTCCAACCCACACCATTCTATGATTCTATGACCTTTTTTGAAATAAGATCTGGCATATATCTGAAATACATGTGTTGCAGCTAAACATTTATAGACACTACTATTGGAACAAGAAGCTTCTACAAGTCATCTATACAACTACTTGGGACAAACCCAAAAAATCCATATCTTAAATACATTTGCTAATACCAGGGGCTCTACGAGTGCACCTCCAGGAGTAAGCACAAGGGGTCAGCAGACCTTGTAATGTATGCTCATCATTGGATAACACTTCATCTTCTCTTCTTTCTAATTAACACTAAAATAGTACTCAGAACAGATCAGTTTTACATAAAAAAGAGTTCCTGATAGAGATTGGCATTTATAATTAATAGCTAGCTAGCTCAAGTGTAGCTCTTTACTTTTAAGTGTTCCATTATTATAATTTCTCCTGAAATTCATTGTAATAACACTGATCACAAAGGGGCCATTCATCTTTGATTTAAAGAGATGTTGTCAATGACTCAAGGGAAAGATTTGACCTACATATGAGCATAAGAGCAAGGCCATGCTTTAGTACTTGGACATATGGATTTACAGGAGACTTGTTCATCGTGATGACAGCACTCAGATATACAGTTGACAGTAAGGAGATGCTCAAAACTTCTCTCTCTTCAGAAGCCTTTCCTGACTTAATATTGTGTTGGAACCATCTCAAGGTCTGTATAACTTGTTTTTACCTAGGGATTTTAGTTTAAAGAAACACTGAGGCATTTTGCATTAAGAAAAATGAAGACGTACCGAGCTTGTCTTTGATCTTCACATTTTTTGAAAGCAATGGGACCTCCATCCTGCTAATAACCATCCACCCAATTCTGCAAATTGGTGGGTGAGTTGATTTTGGTCACTTCAAATTGTGATATAGTGCATTTGGACCACCTATTTCTACCCTCTTCAATGCACTGTGACCACACAGTGTCAGACTATTAATGGAGGCAGCCAGCAATTGTCCCCAAAGTGCATGATCTACCCTTTTCAAGAAAAATAGACATGGCAGCTTTCAGCACTTTCAGTATGTCTCTGTGGTATTTTGTGACCCAGACAGGCTTGTTCTGCCTGATCTCTACACTGCTAACATGAGCCATGTCTCAATATGTGTCACTGTTTACAGGGTAGTGAGATAGAGCTAATAAACCCTTCTGGGAGAAAGTATGGCTGATATTTGCAACAGCAGAAGACATTTAGGTTTCTATCTTACACCCATGATTCACTACAGTTAGGAAAATACAACATGTAAAATGTATAAACTATTAAATGTTCAAAGCAGTTAAACATTGGCTAGGACGTTCATTCATTCTATAATCTTTGATTAGGAGTCACAGACAATAAAGTTAATTAAAGAGTAAAACAGCCACACATTTGTAAAATTAAATTACCTGTTTAAAAATCTTCTCATTAAGAAAATCACCTAATAATGGTTCATGGCCAGAGACAGAAAAACATTTCTGAGCTAAACTCTATTTTCAAGCTAAAGGAAATATCTGACCTAGCTCACATACCTATGTGGTGAAAGGTTTCAAATAATAATGTGCTCCCAAGGTGAAGAGAAATTCCAATCTACTTTAGTGCTGCTACAGACCATTCAGAGATGTCTGCTACCAAAATAAAACCAACCTCATAAAACTGATGTCCTATTTGCTTAGACTTCCTGAGGGAACTCTTCCAGAGCTTCAGTATATGTTTGTTATATGTTCTTCCATCACTCCAGTCCAGGTGGATTAAAAATTATGGACAGTTGAGGGCTGAAATGTTCTCAGATATTTTTTTTCCTTTAAGCTCCCATTCTAAATAACAACAAGTAGAAAGGGGAAGAAAAATGTCAGTCTGGAATAAGTTTCTTGCTATTGATATCCTTAGAGCTGAAGAGAAAAGATTAACCCTAACAATTTTATGTGCTTACAAACCAGTCCATGGGCTTTTATACATTCTGATAGACGGTTTCACCACAAATAATTGTCATTTCGTACCTACTAAAAATGGTTAATCTTGCCATATAATATACGCGATCCTAAAATATTTCTAAATCCCTCTACCTTAGAAATAATTCAAAATCCTTTGTAAAAACTGTATTTTGCATTTGTGTTGCAACTTCCACCTGAAGATGTCAAAGTATATTCTTAAATAAGATTCAAAATTCATGTAAATGAATAACTCACCTTAATTTTTGCAAGGGCAAACAGCGAAATAAAGTAATTTATTTAGCTGACATTGTAAGGGCACTGACTTAGCTGAAAATAGAATCCAAACCTCCTGATTCGTAGCCCTGTGCTGAAGAGACCATACTAGTATTGGTAAGTGACCTCCCAAGAAGCCCATAAAATTCGTAAATGGCAGCTCTATATATAATACTGATCCAACATTTGCCGCGGGTAATGTTTTACAGTATATCTGTTGCAAATCAGTTCCTTTAACGCATTCTTCTGTCTGTACCTAATGATTTATTCAGTCTTTGTTGCCTGATGTGAATCTTCCCCCCAAAAAAACAATATGCAAATTTATAAATGTGCAACTTCAGGGTTTTGGTTGTTTGGTGGTTTTTTAAAATTTTATTTAAATCATAAATCTTTACATTGGAGGAATGAACATTAAGAAACCTGAAGCAAACAATTTTAGTGCTAATATATTTTAGCCTACAAATGCTGTATTTTTCCTCCCCTTCAGACTTTTCCATGGCCCTGGAAATGACAAAGGGAAAAGATGCCAAGAATGTTTTTAAGGCAATACTTGGGAATGAGAGGCTGGAAAGAAAAATTACTTTCATTTGGTTACAGTGTTTTAAGGACATTTCCTAATCTTAGAAGGTTAATGCACCCACCTACTGCCCGTGATAAGACACAGATTTTCCAAGGGGAACCACATTGACGTTATCAAGAAAAGTTCTTCTTAAATGACCAAAGGAGACATTGCTTCAGATAGCTTTGAAGCTAAATAAACACAATAAAATTTCCCTGTCCTAATGCAGAGGACCAGAAAGAATAAGCAAGTTTATTGGGAAATGACATATCATCTGACACTGGGGGATTGAACCCCACCCCTCTCATATCTCTAATTGACATCCAAAAGCAAAGAGTCAAGTCTGAAACCAAGCACCACACCCTGTATGTTAAAGGAGAAAAGAGGATTCATCGATCCTAAGTCTGAGATAAGTAGCATGATGTAAAGTCTTTAGCAGATGCTTATTCCTTCTGATTGCAGAGGATGCAATCTATACGATGACTTAGTACTGGAGCAGGTTTCTGGCTTTAAAACAGCCTGTGTTCATCTCAAAGATGATGAATAATTACCAGGTAGCACTTAGATTTACTTTGCGAAAGTGCAACCATATAAATCCTGCTTGGACTGATAATGATCAAGTCAACTTCTCAGGAGTTCTCACTAACTTTTATCTACCGACTTGTCCTTCAAACAGTGACCAGGAGATTTATCCTATTCTTAAACTATGGTTGTATTTGACCTAGAGCTTGACAGATCTAGTAGAGATTCAATAGTTTCATCTAGAAAATAGATATTTTAGGAGAGTCTATACCTACCCATCTGCTGATAGTACAGTGCAATTCTTGGTCATTGTTATACCTTAAAGCTTTTCTTCCCATTCCATTTCTGAGTTACAATGGTAATGGCACCTCCTACCTTTCATGCCTAACTTTTGAAACCAGATTGTTTGCACTACTTCTCTATGCTAACTTTCGCACTTATGAGGTTTTTCTGCTAGATACCTAGAAACAGAGCTCACTCTTT
>NW_010194095.1:15541-72301 GCF_000695765.1 Mesitornis unicolor | reverse complement strand
TGATATATATTATGAATTCAATAATAAATATAATATGAATTTATATTATTGAATTTATTTATATGAAGAGAACCCCTGTTTTCTTAATTTTTTTTGTTTTGTTTTGGGTTTTTTAAGTTTTTTTGTCTTTTTTTCCTTTTTTCCCCTTTTTTTTCTTTAACAATACCAGCCTCATAAGCCGGAGGGGATGTTACAGCCTCCTTGTGTTTGATACTGTTCCGCACCTTGGTGTATGCTGCGGAAGGAGATTTTATATAAAAAATAGGTAGAAAACGTCATTTGCTGCCTGTTGCAGTTCCTGCATGCGTTTCGGTGGCGTGAGTTGTTCAGGGTGGTGGTGGAGCCGGCAGCAGTGGGGCAAGAAGAGAATGTGCTGCATGAGACGAGAGAAACCTCTGCGTTTTCTGGCTGCTGGCTTCACACAGCTGCCCCGTACGTGGGTGTCAGGGTGAACAACCTCGGTGTCTGCAGTGAAATCCCCCGCCTCCAGCTGAACTCTGGCAGCATTTTTCCAGGCAGGACGCAGTGTTTCTGCCAGGTTGCTGTGAGATCCTGACTTCTCGGCCCGTATAGAAATGTGAGACAGTTAATTTTTGTTCCTAAAGCTGGCCCGGTTTCTTACATCCTTATTTAGAGGGATGCCAGCTATCCACTGTGACGACAAATCACATGGCTATATTTCCTTTGATTTTCTGTATTCTTCTGTGCTGTTGCATTGGGGTTGTCTTACACAGGGAAAGAACAGCTCCGGGCCTATCCTGAGAAACAGAACCAGGCTATCCTTTGCTGAAGCTAAACTGTATAAATCAGACCTTGGCAGGACTAATCTGCTCATTTGTTGATTTTCACCTTTGCACAGAAGGGTGCTTTCCAGACTTCTTGCTGATTACTGTAACACTTTTAGGAGCTCTTAAGGATGCATTTATGTGAATAAGTGGGATGTGAGAACACTTATATATGTCACTTTCACAATTTATAGATAAATTAAAGCTTAGAGAAATTAACCCTAAATTTTAGATATGCCCACTAATTCTGAGAGTCTGAATATCGAGTTTGATTCTAGATGATGCTAGGACATCCGATACTGTTCTGTCCATCTTCGGTGTGGACTGCAGCACTTTTCTTCCTCTGCAGTTCCACTTTTTACAGAAGCCTCAAGTTACGCAGACTAACAAATAATTTTGGGATTCAGGCTGAGCTACTGAGACGGCCAGAACGGGCGATTGTGCTTGAGTCTTAGTTCCTCTTTTTCACCTGTGATAACTGGTGAGGTCTGAGCTGGTCGCAGCCTCCCATCTCTGTACAGGGTCTGTAACCTCGGTCCCTCCAGGTACTGCAGGAGGCAGCCCCGGTGGCTGGAGCAGGCTGTTCTTCTCTCTCCTGTGGTCAATTTGGCACAGCCTTTGACATGAATTCCTTCCAAAAGTCATAGTTGCATAGTAACTGTAATAGTACAAGGCAGTAACTTATTACAGGACTGCAGGACCTCCCTGTTCCAGGTTTTCATTTCTGCCTTTGATCCGGCACTGGACAATTTGGCCTTGGAGCACAGCGTTAGACACTGCTGATGAGCACCAGAGCTTTCGTTTCTCTGCTCTTACTGCTCGTCTCAGATAGCACCCGTACCAATGTATTATTGCTTATGTTTGTCTTGGGAATCGAGTTAGGAGTAGAAGCTTGCACATCCATTTGAAGTTTGTTTAAATCTTAATCAGTCATTACTTTTGCTACAAGATCTGTGCTTGTTTCTCAGTTAAGGGAGAGAAGGCTTTATTGCCAAGAGCTGTATCTACAGAAAATCCAGTAGATGGCTGTGGGTAGCCAGGAAAGATGAGAATTATCCTGTATTTGAATTTTGTTAGAGATTGTGCTTCAATTGGTGATTTGTTAAGGCAAGTAACCAGACTTACAGCCTCTGAAAAGGACAGTTTGTTACAAACATTTTGTTTTGTCTCTTGGGACAGTGTTTTTCAATAAAAGCTTTTCTCTATGGATTTTAAATGTAGCCATAGAAGTGTTTGCCAGTTACAGGGTTCTGTCGTGGCTCCTGACCATTTTAGGGGGAGCAAGAGGTGCAATATTTTTCAGTATAAGCCTTCAGAAACAAACTGGAAATACTACAATCAGGTACACGTTACCGTAGCTGTAGCTAAGTACACCTTCAGTTTGGCAGTATCACCAACTTCTAAACTGGATAGGGAGGTTTGTATTCTATTATATCGAGTATGCATTACGTACTCATGTCGTGTAGAAGGTGTAAATTCCTGCAGCTACCTTGCAGGTTCAGAACGGGGACCAAAATAGCTTCCACATGAAACAGGGAAGATAGAGGATGCAAGACTTGATCCTGACGGAGTTAAGGGCAAGGTGGCAATAAAAATTCCCAAGAAATAGGTTTAGAGAGGAAGAAAGGAGCTCTTGTGAACAAGACGTGGGAGCCTGTTTGAGCGGTGGTCGCTGACTGAATGAAGGGCGGCGTAATTCCTGCAGTGCAGGGGAGAGTGGAGAGTTTGCAAATAGACTAGAAAACACCGAGCAGAAATGAGAGCTGTGGGTACAGCTTCAGGCTGGTTTATTACAGGAGGACAGGTTGCAAAGAAGGGGATGTTGAAAATGAACCATAAGAACTTCAAACTTACAACTGCAGGGGCTGACAGCTCATTTTAGGAAATCTGAAGGACTGAGAAGCTGTCACTCACTCGAGGTCATGCAGTGACTCGGTTACGTAGGATCCCTGATTCTTCATCTGTTGCTGAAACCAGTGAATGGTACCTCACTTCATTCACCAGTGAATGGTACCTCACTTTCGGTTCCCTTTTGTACTTTGATTTTGTTGTTGTTTAATTATGGTCATTTCAGTGTCAAAGAGGGGAACTCTTCAAATAAGATATTCAATTAGAAAATAGTTAAAAGAATGGTGCTCTTTTATAAATACCTGAGGTTTTTCCCTTTTAAATGTGGTAAATAAATGATCTGCTTTCCAGAAGTGTTACTCCTGCCAGCTTAGGAGCTGAGAGCTGTGAAGTGCAACACATCTAAAATTTTAAATAATTACGCTTCCTTGGCTACAAAAGAGCTTTTCCATCCATTAATAATGAGAAAATTAATGTTGGACCAGCAGTAAAACAGATTAAGCTGTATACCCCTTTGGATGCCTGACTGCACCTTTAACGGACCTGAAATTCCTCTGATTATTTAAATGTTCTGTATTGAAATGTGATGGTGGCCTTGAGTTAATAGTTAAAGAGGCTTGAATTGGAATGTCTCTGCAGAAGTTTTTCCCATTGATCAGAGCAAGTGGGCAGAAAAATACCTTATTTGCTTGCTGGGAAGCATGGATAGTGCCTCGCAGATCAACAGAAATATTTGTTCTTTCTGTTTTTCCTGCCTAAGGTGCACAAGGAGTCTTTTATTAAACATACAGATTAGCTGAGGTTTGGGGATATCTTTTCTAATGGCAAGTGCTGCATAAGCTCATTTACTGCAGCACCGATACAGCTGCAACCAGCACCTCCTCTGTTCCTGCACTTTTCTAATGACTGCAGCTTTTCTTCTTAAATCTCACGGTGGAACATCGCCTTCCTGCAGGTGTCATCTGGAGTGCAATGTGCTGAAACTGTTTAATGACAGAGCGATTCCTTGGGTTTTTCTCTGTTTGACTTTTGTCTTTCAATTCATCTCGAATTACTGCTCTTGAAGGCAAAGGTATTAAAATTAATGTGATGGCGTTACATGCAATGAATTGCAGTTACAAAGATTGTGTCTCTATATCACATATGCTGGGCCAGAAGGTGAGGAGTTCATCAGTTCATCATCTGTAGCTTACTAGGGTTGCTTTATGGTGTGTTTGTGAAGGAAAAGTGTCAGCAGCAGAATTATATAGCAGCAAAAGTGTAAATAAGAGAAGAAAATGTAATCTGTCATAACACAAAGTACACTTTGAAGGACAGCAAACAAATTGTCTCCTCACAGCAATTAGCAAGGTTGGCATCAACGAGAATGCCCTTTTCATGAAGTAACTTCAGTGCTGTTTCCTTCGGTGCTTTTTAATACCATTCCCGTACTTTCTCCTTTTTTCTTCTTAAGTGCTTCTCCACAGAAAACTGATTTACTTGAAGGTGGAAGACTTTAAGATATACAGAAAATTTGGGAAATTCTTGATAATTTAAATTCTCTATAAAATAGCTCCTGCACTTCAGATAGCTGTGATTTAGATAAGTATTGTTTAAAAACAGTGTTAAATAAAATCACTCTCTGTTTTCTGTGAGTTTAAGCTTGGAAGTGCACTGATCAGGATCTGAGGAGAAATCCATATGAAATCCTGCCATTTGGGTGGAAGAAATGTATTTAAAAAGAGAGCCAGAATGGTGATTTGCAGAGCATTAATTCTCCTGTTTTTACATTTCAGAAGCATGGTTATCAGTAGCTTAAATCCCCTGCTCCTTTACTATGTAGAAAACTTCCCGATTTCGATCTTTTCCAACCTGAGCGTTTCCCCTGTGATCTCCAAAGCAGGATGGGATGGTCATCAGTGGCAGAGGCTCCTGGCAGGTTTGAACAGAGCCCAGCTCCTCTTGGGAAGCTCTGGTGTGTGATGAGCAGGGAGAAGATAGGCAACGTTGTTCCATCGTCATTAAGGGATGTCTTCATGCAAATAAGATACATAATGAGATACTGCTGGAGAAGTGTGGTTAAATCATTGGGCTGCAGACAGAACTCATGGATAAATAGTTGATTGCCAGCTATCTACAATTTAGAAGCTTTTTTCATTACTACTAAAGTCTTGCTTTGATACAAGACCTTAAGGAGGATGCTCTTAGGCCTTCTGTCTTTTTCTATATGTCCTATTTCCATAATTTCTCTGACAGTTTCCCTAATTTGGGGAATTTCCTATTCCTCACTTCTAAGAGAAAGTGAGTATTAGGGTTTTAATTTCTTTAAGCATTACAAATGTACAGTTGCCCTAATCTAACATTATTTAAAATATATTTCATTTTTTTCATGGTTGCTTTCTACGCTGCTGCAGAAAAAAAGTCAATTTGTTGAAGGGTTGTTCTTTAGTCATCTGTGATCATCTTTCTGTGGTCATCTTTATGTAGAAGTTTCATGGTTTGTTAAAATTTGTCAAATTTGCAGGTAAATAAGGTGAATTTTAATGCTGAATATTATTGAAGAAGTGTGTGGGCACACTTGTAAAAGTTGATATATTTGGGTATCGTTATTGCTGGACATACCCTATTCTG
The DNA here is from genome assembly GCF_000695765.1 of Mesitornis unicolor. Classification (NCBI taxonomy): domain Eukaryota; kingdom Metazoa; phylum Chordata; class Aves; order Mesitornithiformes; family Mesitornithidae; genus Mesitornis; species Mesitornis unicolor. The sequence continues at coordinate 67,058 of NW_010194095.1, read as the reverse complement.
ATATATGACAGGTTTGTAATTATTTTAAAAATGTATTAAAATTATCAAAATGGTCATTTAGCACAGCTGGCATCATTAATCAGTTGTTAACTTCCTTTCAGTATTAAGATACACAACTGTATAAAAAGGGTAAAATTATTTCCTGTCTTGAAGTGAGTGACAAAAGCTCTGTAGGCTTCAGGGAGGTCAGGATTTTTCGCTCTCTCTGTACCATTTACTTCATTGTTATCCCAGTGAGAAGAGAGAAACAATATTCTTAATATAAAATTATAAAAAAAATATAAAAAATGCTGTTTAAGCAGTAACAATGTGTGCTGGGATCTCTGCAGCTGACAAACCCAGCCCTGGGTTTGGATCCATATGGAGTTGCAAGCAGGGTTAAAAGCAAAGGGAGTCTGTTCCCTGTCAGCTTTTGCCCTCATTTCCTTGGCTGCCCTTTACTTTTGGGAGGGAGAAACCCATCCTGATAATGTTTTAGTATTTATTGGGCCATCAGCTGCGGTCAGTTAGCGTTTGAAACTGGTGAGGAGTTTTTCAGTATATACAGCGTACCACTGAGCTGAGTGTTGGACGTGGTGAATGCCTGCTGGTTTCCATACATCCACCCCAAATACCAAATATTCAGATTAAATATATAATTGTCCCAAGTGTGTCACAGTGTATAGAGATCTCCAGACATAGGTAATTATTTATTCACACAACATTTCACACACACACACACACACACAAATATTTTAAAACATTTTTGATATCTTTATGTACTTGTGTTTATTTTTTGGTGAATTTTGTTGTTGAAATCAGATTTTCCTTAATTAATTAACTTTTTTTTGAGACCAAATTTTGTAACTGGCACACGTGTTATACTTGGAAGTACCCGTGGGCTTGCTAGCACTGCTACTTGGCTATATTTTGACTAGCATCAGCCCTGGAGGGGATTTAAGTGAGTGTAAATCAAGCTACTGTTCACAGGTCAAGTCATACGTTTCATAAAAGCACGGACCATAAAAATGTTGTCATATCTTAACAAGATACGTATGCAGCTGCTTTTGCAAGAGAGCTGCAGTGGAATTGAAATCTCCAGGATTAGGATGCAGAGGCTGGCAATGCCGAGTGAAACACGTAGGGGCTGAATTCGGAGCGGCTGTGGGTCAGCACGGTTCCACTGAGCTCTCTGGTCCTGTAATTTGACAACCTGCAGAGCAGAATACTAACATTGTGTGGTATCTGTGCTCACGTTTAAGAAATAAAATCTGAGAAGTTTGTCATGTTTGCTGTCCCTGTTGGTGTGGATACCGTGTTTGTGCAGTGGCTCTTCAGCTCTGTATGTGGCGTGCACGGAAGTGCAGGAATTGCATTCTCAAGCTAAGTGTGTCCGTGAATGTGTGCTTCCTTCGTGCAGATGTATGCCTGTTTTCTGAACGTTTGTGCTCTTGGTGTTTTTAAAACCAATCCAGCGCTGCTTGGATGTGTTGAGTTCTTCAGGGTGTAATTACAGAATGACATTGTTTTTGGAGGCGGAAAAAAGCTTCTGTTGCTCTGAAAGGTGGCATTATTTCAAGTGAGGTTACTCATGAAACTTAAACTCAAGGTGAAATTGTGTGTACCTCATTTGTATGCATATAATAAACAACTATGCAATTAGGTAGGTGTTATAAATAGGATGTGGTGGAGATGCCGAGGCTGCTCAGGTTTCCTACATTTTATAGCAAGTACCCTACTGTGATTTGCTGCTCTCTAATTTTGCCATTTGGGCTGACCAGCTGACGCCTGGTTGCAAAGAGTTATGTTCCTACAAGGCCACAGAAGCCTTAGTATTCGGGCTGCGTCTCCTTTGGCTCATGGAGAATTCTGTGTACCATCAGCAGCTCCAATCCCACCCTTTCGGCCAACCCTCATCTATCAAAGCCGGGCTGCGAGCGAGCGAGAGGAAGCTCCCAGATAAACACACAGCAGCGCCTAAACTCCTAATCGCTCTGGGCTTCCGCTTCCAGGCCCTATAATTAGAAGTCCTTCTTTTCCTTGTGTTCCCAGTTGACGCAAATGCTTTTTGTGGCTTGGCACCTCATTTAGGGCGTGGGCTCAGTTTATGGCCAGGCCAGAGTCTGGTTTAGTCTTCTGATACTGCATAAATAGCTCTTAACCCACAGTCTACATCTGTACTGGTTTTTCCTTTTATGCATATATTCGCTGCATTTTTTTGAACGTTTCTGTCCTGAAAGAGGCTTATTGTTTCCCAAACAGAATGCATGAAAAGTAGGAAGCTGTAAATTAGGGCAAATGTATCTCTTAGCTAAAAACAAAGCTTTGGTAATTTTGTTTTCATCTAGGATATCTTTTCCTTTTAAACTGGATTTTAATCATCTCCGTGGATTTGAAAAACCACACGGTAAAACAGTCATCAATTTAATCTAGCTGCAACCCCTCATATTATGGAGAAGCAAAATTCAGAGTGTTTGCAGTGAGACACATACTAGGCCATACCTGCCTTACACATAAATTTCCACTGAGTTCTGTGTATGCAAGACTTTCAATTGATTTCAGATGTTATCTGTTAAACAGGGATTAATGCCAGTTTGAAAAATAAGCAGGAAATCCTTGAGTATTATTCACTTTTCATCTATGATTATTCATATATAAAGGACATCATAAGAGAAAACATTTTGGACTGAACTTATGACAGCTTTAACCCTTATTTCCGTCTAAACAACGTTTTGGGCAAACTGTCACAAGGTCTTTTAGAAAGCGGAGTTGAAGTTTCCTGCACTTGAAAGTGAAAGCGAGGTAGGGACCCGAGTTCAAGTTCACGTTGCTCTGCTGGGATTCGGGATCTCTGCCGGGGCGGCGCAGCGGTGCGGGGCCTTTTGTTGCAGGGAAATGGAGAGAGAAACTAAATCGCTGCACGCTGGGATTCTTCAGCGCGAAGTAACGAGAGCTGGAAAATACCACACCAAACCCGAGTCAAATGTTCTGAAACATCCGTGATTTATTGTTTGAATAACAGTAGTAAGTGTGATATTTCAAAATGCTGGTTTATAAATACACATTCTTTCACTTCTGTGGTATTGTGCTTGGGACCTGTGTGTTGATACAAGTTCTGCAAGTAGGTGTTTGTATTTCAAATGCAAATGCGAGTAGGAAAGGTCCTCCTTTAACTTACATTAGCTACTATTTTCCAGTAAGGGAAGGGCCTGCTCACCCTCGGCTTTCATCTAAAAAAATGCATTTATTTAGAACAGTGACAGACAGCAGAGTTTTAGATTAGGCATGCAAAACTGCCAAATCAGATACCGCCCATCTTTCTATTTTTAAGGCGGTTCCTTTCCACCCACGAATGTATTATCTTTCACCTCTGTACTCTTTCAAGTTAGCGAAAACAGGAGAAAGAAAAACAAAACAAAACCCAACCCCCAAAAAACCACAAAACCCCAAAAAGCCCCGAAGGCAACACACATGAATGTGGAACCAAGAGCTGTATACATCTTGTGGAGCTGATCCCAGCTGCAGATAGGAGAGCACATCTCATGGCTGCGTTTGTTCGTGTATGGTGTATGAAGAACAACCAACTGGTGGCACCGTGCACTGTAGGCTGTGGTCCCAAAGTGAGCGCTCTCGGTGCCCCACTCGGGGTAAGGAGAGATTACAGATTTGGGAAACCAGCTTTGTGAGGAGAAGGGTGAAGCGATGTCACGTCTGTGTGCTGGGGTTCACTGCACCGTCCGCAGACACCTGCGCTTCCAGCCAATACTGCAACAAGGTCCTGGTCAGCTGAACAGCGATAGGTTTGATGGACAACGCGCAGTGGTGATTCCTGTGTTTTCACTGGCTTGTGGTTATTCTGCAGCTTTCTGCCTTCAGCTTCCAGACAGATTTTTGGCTCATTTAAGGCTTTTTTTATGATCTTTATTGCACTGTGCCATGTGATGGAATACACATGAAGAATGCTGTGCTCGGAGCTCTGGGTGCACTCAGCTCTGCGTATGCATTTATAAAAGACTTCTTGCATTTTGGGGGGAAGAAGCAAATCGAGGTTTGCTGAGGCTGTCTGCTCACTGTTGAGAGAAGCCTTCTGTGTTCCTCTCTTCTCTTTCTCCAAAGGCTCTTTCCTTCTGCAATAAGAGAGGGCTTAAAAGGACCAAAAGCACACTCGGCTTCTATATAAAGCTATCTAATGTGTGAGGACAGGCAAACATTGGAATACAGAAAATAAATCCTTACTGTCTCAAATTAGATGTTTTGGAATATCCTCACTCCAGTAATAGTGGCAGCCTAATTCTAACACACAAACCCCTCTTTGCTTCCAGCTTTCTCCACTGGAAATGTTATATATTATTGAGGACCGCACACTTCACTAGAAGGGAAGTGTATTTTGTGATGTTTCAGAACAGAATTAATGCAAATTGTGTGCACGATCCCACACTAAAGACTTGGCTGACTTGCACTTGAGCAACTTTAGCTCTATTTCCTATTAACGCAGTCACTACAAATCAAGGAAATTGCCAGTTAAGCCAACATTAACATCCAGACCAACCTCAACTCACATGCCTTACCGCCCAAACATAATACCCAAATGCACTCACGGATTTCTTAGCTCCATAACAAACTCTCTTTCATTTCTAGCACTCGGGATCGGAGCAGCAGTCTGTGACAGTACAAGTATGTCTACCACAGGGGATCTTGCTGAAGGCAGATTTGGGATTTTGTGTGATTTTGAGGAAATGGGTGTGCGCAGCGTGGGTGGCCTCGCGCTCTGCCCAAGCCCTACCAGCAGCAGTGGTCAAGCTGAGAAGGAAACTTGTCGGCAGTTTTGTCTCTAAATCCAATTTGGTTTTCTCTCCAATTTTCTACCTTACTGCTGGTGGGCCTCACAGTCTTGAAAGTATTTGTTTATCTTCACAAGATCCTTATTTCATGAGAGCTGCGGTGAAGAGAAACTGAGGTGTGTGCTTGTTCATGGTCAACCAAAGTTGGCAGTGATGCTGTCTTACCCTGTTTGGAGCTTCAGGACTGTGCACTTCCTCCCACGAGCTGAGACACATGCTCACAAACTTGCCTCAGCCTCGGGGAAGGAGGAGGAAGCACTGGGGAGTGATGTTGAGCCCTGAAAGCCAAGGTTTTGGCTGCTGAAATGTTCCTATTTGGGCTTAAGGGAAGGGGGAATCCAGGATTGCCAATGAGGGAGAACGCTCAGGATAGCCGAGGGGGTGATGGTGTAATGGTGGTTCAGTAGCAAAGTTAATTAATCTTTGCTAAGAGAGTTTTTCTCTGCTGCTCAGTACACAGAGTGATTTTTTCTCTAGTTTAATTTTAAAATGTCCAAGTGACCTATGCTAGGACGTTAACGGTAAGGTGTGAGGGCTTTCAAACTTGTCCTGTATGTATTTGTGTGGCAGCAGTGAGTGGAAGAGGGGAAGATGAACCACAGAGCCATGTGTGCATAAACAGAGGAAGCGAAGGCTCTTTTATGGCAGAAACAAGATTGTGATTTATCCTTTGAATAGGTGTCATGTAAAATGGGGAGACCTGAGTTCTCTTCCTGAAGGATAAAAGATTTCAGTTACTGCTTTATGTGGGGAGTCAACACAACAGAGCTCTGTGGAAATTCCTGGTTTTCTTTAATAGATGGGTACCTTGAAAATTATTTCATAGGCACTTCAACGTAGCTATTAAACTGCTGAAATCACTTTGTACTTGGAGCTAATTAAATGTTGCATGATTACTTTGGGTGATAACTGCGAATTTCATTAATAAGCATGCTAATATGGACTTTTTTATACAGAAAAATAAATCTGAAGTTTACTATTCTAAATTCTACCATGATGCCCTCCTTTTCTTTTATGTACAAAAATACATTTTTTTGGTATAGAAACTTAAACTTTTATGGTAAATTGACCTTAAATATGTTTGTGAATGTTTAAAAACTGGCTATGGACTGACATATAGCAGGAGAAAGAAGTAAATAACATATATAAGTTATTGTGATTCTGCTGATCTTCTAATGTAATCATTTCAGTACATCCACCAGTGAAATGTTTTCAATGAAGTTAATACCTAATTTAATATTTCACTTGAAAACTCTCAACTCTGATTTGCTGCCTCTCGAGCAATAAATCAGATGGTTTCTTTCATATGCTTTTATAAGAAAGATGCTTCTTCAGGCTTGTTTTTGGTATGGATTGTTTTGGCTGGGTTTTGATAGTGTTTCTACTTCCAAAAATTAATATTGTGGAAACATCAATCTTTTTTATGCTGGCTCTTTCCCAGGAAAGAGCATTTTGGGGTTTCATGCTAACATTCATCACTTCAGTGCTTCATATTGGTCACACAAGTTCTCAACTGCAGTCAGAATGTTTCCAGATTTTTCAGTTGGCTTTTATAGATTTAAATTGCAATATTTAAGTACTAATACTGTTAATATGACTGCAGTTGAAGTTTGGATTCAGTTTGAGGAATTGAATCCCTTTCGATTCAGTAATCTTCTGTAACTGTTTTGTTTCCAGACAACGCAATGTAAGCCTCGCTAGCTTTTTAAGGTAGACATTCATAAGCCTCTTCTTTTGCAGTGATTAATCTCTTGTGCTTTTGTGTTTCTTTTTTCTTTTTCTTTTTTTTCTTACCCAGGGATGTTGCTGGTCACTACTGACACATTAGGCCATGATTTCCATGTTTTTCAAATACTGACACATCCTTGGTCATCATCACAAAGTGCCGTCCATCATTTGTATACACTTCACAGGGGAGAGACTGAAGCCAAAGTAAGTTCAACTGTTTGCTGAAGAATAATCCCCAGACACCTTATACATTTTGTGAATGTTGGCACTTTAATGTTTGTTTCAGCACACAAAGAGCCTTTCTTATGTTATAGCCGCAGCAAGGATAAGAGCACAGCGTTTAACCTGGACAATAATAAATTCTTGCCCTTCGCAATGAGGTGCTGTCAGATTTATTCAGATGTGGCACTGCCTCCAAAGAGCCCTGGTTATTCGCTGTGTTTGTGCTTAACCTTTTCTCACGTCACACGTTAAACATTTGTCTAGTGCCCGTGAAGCAACTGTCAGGCTTTGCTTGACTTTGGTGGTAAAAGCCAAAGACTGACAATTAAAGAGTTGAAAGGAAGAGTTAATCAGAAGACTGTGATTAGCTTTTATCTGCACTTCAGCAAAGTGGGGGAACCTGTTGGAGACTGTGGTGATACAGATTTAACTCCCCGGTTTAAAAATCCCACTCTTAGAGGTGGAAGACTATATGAGGCTAGATTAGCAGAGAGTGAAAAAGCCTGAAATTATACTTCAAAATATGCTCAGTAAACTGATTTACTGGTAAAGTGGAGAAAGGTGAGAGCAATGAGTTGTGCTCACCTGGCTGTGACAGCAGCAGTGCAGTGGATTATGCTTGAATCCTTGGCGGCAATGCTTTTAGACATCGGGAGAGCCTCACCTCTGTAGCACTGAGTAACTGTTGAGGAACCTGTTTTAAATACATAAATAAAAATGTCACCACGGGGTAAGAAATGAGTATTGCACTTGCTGATGCAATTACACACTGAAAGCACAGACTTGTGGCAGCCTGGCAGATGTAAACCGGTGTGACAGAGAGAAGCCCCAGGCGTTGTGATTATGACCCTGACACTGGAAACTTGGATTATTGTGGCACTGTTATTGCAGCTCCTTCAGATCTTTTTTTTTCCCTATGAATTGTGCAGTTTCCCTTAAGTTTTTTGCCTTACCTTTGTAACAAGTAGGATCTGAAAGCTTTATTTAACGTAGTAGCAGTTGGTAATGTTTTAATCTGTGTGTATTTCAATTACTGGCAGGTTAAATACTCTAAAGCTTTGCTGCTGCTGTTCTGGAAAAGTGTGATTACTATTCCTGGCAATGGGTTACTATAGGAAGGAACAACCAGTCTGGAATGTGAGAGGAAATTAGGAAAAACTGTCCATATGGGGTTGTATATGTAATGCTTACAAGTAATTTTTATAAATAATATAAAGGGCATTGAAATGTGTGTATATATATACACTGCCACCTATTTGGGCACGTACTGTAATGTGTTTAATGCTTTAGAGTTATTTTTGTTCTACTTTCATACAAAAAATGTGAAATTTGCTATAATCAATATTGAATACCAAAGCATAAGACTCCAGTCACTGTGAACAAAGACGTTCTTTTGTTTTTTTACAGCTGATAAATTTGTTTTTAAGGCATATATTGGAAACCAAGCATAACATGTCGTAGAGACCAAAGCTTTATAGATACACCTTTTTGGGGGTATAGTGTTAGCATCTCTGTGAAAGCATTGCATTAAAGTTCTCAGAATCAACATAGTAAAGTTTTTCCCTAGTTTGCCACATAGTTTTCATTTGGGATGTGAACAGTATAGCTTTTGGAATGGTATAAAACAGGGAAAATTCAAGCCAGCCTCAGGCATATTAGTGAATTTCACAGCTCCCTTGATAATTGAACTATCCAGCAATAATATTGCATTGGTACCTGTGATTCTTAATATGCACCTATGATTTTAAATACTTATGTAATATGATGGAAGGTTTGACTTTTTCTTTTGGAGTAATAGTGCTTTTAGTTGTTTAGTGAGAAGAGTAGCATGTGGTGCTATTCTTTTGTTCCGTAAATTTCATGTATCCGTAGCATTAGTCAAAAATTTTGGAGACTGTTCGATTTAAAATTCTCAATGCGGGTATTCTGAGACACACACTGGAAGCCTCTGTGCCTCTGCTGGTTAGAACACTATTTATGCATTTGCAACCAGACTTTTTCCTTAGCTTTGAACCAGAGAAAAATCAAACTGTGAATCAAGGCCAATGGTCTTAAAGGTCACCTTCTGTACTGGAGCTATAAAAAGTTCTAATTCGTGTTGATGGACATGAGTGATTATCAGTGTCAACATTTGTTTAGCCAGTGCTCATTATAAATTGTTTAAACACCATCATTATGCCCTTGTTATATGCGGTATTTTAATGTCCATACTGAAATCATTTGCTTTTGTAGATGAGATTCAGGCCGATAGAGCTTCCCCACACATTTCCCAAAATACCTTTCTGTCATAGGCTGATACATGATTTTTCTGGTTTTGCCCTGTGATCCATTAGCACGTTTCTTGCTACTTACTACTGATATTATAAAACCATTTAGTTCACAGGCAAAGAGGTGGTACACAGTAGTGTCTATGAAAGCTTCCTGTACTTGTCTGCGTGGCTGTGTCCAAGCTGCTGTGGACTCAGGAGCTCCCTGTACGGGGTCACTTCTGCACACATCGACTGTGCACGGAGTGCGCTGTAAGACTGATTTTTTCGAAAGAGCGTTGGATCTGCAGCGTATGCTTTGTGTCATATGGGGCATACCGGCTTTGCTCTGGGAGCAGAAATTGGGGAACCATATGTATTAGTGTACTGAATTTTCACAGGTATATCTGGCCTTATAGGTTGTTTTAATTGTAATTTCACCCAGGTTACCATATCAGCCTCGGAGTCTCCCTTTTTGCAGGGTTGCAGAATTCCCAGTCTCTGTTTTACCGTCTCTTTCGTGGTTGGAGGGCACAGCAATAGCTTGGTATTTCTCATCTGTCTCCTAAGAGAAGGTGACAGGAGGTCCCCTCTGTCATTCATATACAGAAGCATCTTAAGTGGATTAAGTGGCATGCTTAATGTATATTAAAGAAAAAGCAGCAAGTGTTGTGATTTAATAATGGTGTTTTCTGATCGATTTACTGCAATCAAGCAGCGTGTCTAAGTCACCCACACATCTTCCTACTGAGTCAGATGTATTAGCTATGCACTTACTTTGACTTAATAAAGCTGAGGAGTATGTGCTCCATCATGCATTAATTTTTCTAAATTCCAGACAAATACTGGTTTGGTTTGGAGCAGAGAAATTTCAGTCTGGAAGACTGTTTGTACCTTTTCCTGACCATTTCTGAAGTACAGAGACGCTGGTTGGAAAGAGACCTGCAGGGGTTTTGTCTGCTTTCATGGATGTCAGGGTCTTGTCCTTAGCCAGAGCAGAATCTTTGTAAGTGTTTGCAACCAGTTGGCCCCTCCAGCCCGACGGTGTCTCTGAAATCATACCGTTAATGATGGGATAAAATAGAGACTTTCTACTTTGATTTTAATGCAGAACGTTGTGTTTGCATTGAGAGTCTGTCCTGGCAGCTGTACCTTTGCTTTTTGTGATGTTTCTGCTTAGTGGAGGAGAGGGAGATGAGACTGTTAAAAGACCCTCCACAAGATCAGCTCTCCTGTGCCGAAATGTTGCTCACAGAGATTGTGCTGCATTCAGTGTATACCCAGTATGTGCTCATAGGCCCTTTCTGAACACCTGATGGTCATTTTTCCCTTTCCAAAAACCCCTGCTAGCCATCTTCCAGGGGTTTTTGTTAGTGATCGTCTTCTAGGGCTTGTCTGCATTGCCACTCTGCTTCATGTTGGCTTCACGATGCTGAGGGACACTGCTGGGTAAGGCAGGCTTTTGAGCTTCCCTTCCCCTCTGTGAGGAGTTAAGGGTAAGCAGTAGTAGTATTCTCCCTGCCTGTTCACAGCTAGTCTTCATGACATGGTTTTCCTTTTCTCTTTCTGCACGCTTTGAACAATGCAACAGAGTGTTACTGAGTTTTAAAGTGTTGTTATTGCAAATCTAGGTTGTATTTGCTGACTTAGAGCAGCAAATATAAGAAGCAGCCTTATGTGCTGAATAAAACATTGAGTCGAGACTGTGAAGATTGCTCGGTTCCTAGCAAAGCCACTGTCTTGTTTGTGTGACTGGGATGAAGATGGGGTAAGATGGAAAGGGGACCTCTGTCTCATAAGGGGATTGCAAGGACAATGGCCACAGAAGAATGTGAAGTGCTGAGATACTTTATTGGTTCGAGTGATGCGAGTCCCAAGGTCACAACATTCAAGGTTCCTTTTCTGCAAACACAGACAGAAGTCACTGCTTCAGTTACATAGGATTAATATCTTCTAGTCTTTAAGTGCCACTTATGCTTTAGAGTTATTATTATTTTTTTTTTACTTAAGAGAAAAATCCCCAGTGTGTTTGATTCACTGTGCTACATTGTGAAGGTTCATTGCAAGCACTGGTGGTACTTAACCATACCAGAGAGAGAACCAAAGCTCTAGGAGAGTCCGTGCTTGCACAGTTCAGCTGTAAAGGAGGAAAATGTGCACGTGTACGTGGTGCACATTTTGGTTAAGGATACGTTTCCTTCTCCTACAGCTCTTGCATTGTAAGTCAACACTTACTGCAGGCATATTTTTACCTAAGAGCACGTTGGAAGGTTTTTAATAAAGTCATAGCATGTTCTGAACTGACGAAGCTCATTTACCTGCAGGTGAAAGTCAGACCATCACCTGATGATCCTTTCACTTTGATCTGAAATTGTAAACAGGGAAAAAATCCCTGAAAACAGCATTATCTTAATCTAGAACAAATGAACATAATGATAGCATCAGCGGACTGGTGGCCAGGGTCCTCTCTAATCTTTGACACTGCCAGACCTTGGTTATTCTGCCTCCAACTGCTGTTACAACTGACTGCAGCCAGCGGAGGTGAACAGGGAATGGTAAACCCGTTCCAGCTTGGGCAATTTTACGCTTTTCTAGGGAATGCGTGAATGTTTTTGTGACGGATTTCACAGAGGCTGTTCAAGGTTGTGTCACATGCTGTGTCCAGGTAGTGAAACACGAGAACAGTTTCTACATGTTAAATGTAAACCTGCATGGTTAATAGAAACTTCTTCCTATTTTGATGTAGTTCTGGAGCTGCGGTGATTGCAGTAGTCTCTGGAAGACAGACTTTCTTATTTCTGGACAAGAACCTGGGATGTTCTTGAAGGAATCAAGATTGATTTAGGGAAGTTGATCAGTCTTTGATGAAAGCAGACAATAAGGAACTGCTGCAATTAGAAGCAGCTTAACTGTCTTGAGGAGACGGCGCTGTAAGCAGAGCGGCGTTTGCAATTTCCCTGATTAATAGAGAGCAGCTACTCTGGCTGAAGGACCCTACGTGAATGCCTCACTGTGCCCAGATTCTGCCATTGGTTTTAGACAGAACTGAAATCAGCTTTGATGACTTGGGGAGACAGACTTGGGTCTGCATGGGTCTGATAAATCATATTGTGTAGTCCATGATTTTATTATTTTCTCATTTGTGTTTGTTGCTATATCATTTCCTTGATTTTCTCAGCCAAAAAATAAAATACAGACCAGTTTTCTAATTTATTTTGACCCTTACCTCCTCAGTACTGCTGCACTTTCTCATTGTTTAATTATACTTTTGTTTAATTGTATTTTATTTCTGCCATATCCCTGCACAGCAGAATTAAATACTTAAGTTATGTCCTGCAGATAATGGTGTGTTTTCTCTGTGATGCTGCATAATGTGCATGAAACTGCGTTAAGTTCCTGTTGCAGTAATGCGAATAATGCTTAATTATTTCACTTCACTATTGAAGTTTAATTTAATGCAGTGAAGTGCACAAGAATATACATATTGTACCTGGTGTAACTTGCCACAACTGAAAAAGGGACAGCAGGTAAAAAAAAAAGCACTAGGAAGATAAAAATAATATTTAATATTTATTTCTTGTAATTAATGTCAAAATATGCGGTACAGTGGTATGAGCTTTGTTTTCTAACTGCTGCATTATGCACGTGCATCAGGAGTGGGTTTCCCTGGAGAAGTACGGCGATAGCCCAGTAAAGCTCCTTCTCCTTCGGAAGAGAGTCAATGATAGCACAGATTGAAGCGCTGCGCAGCAAGTTAGTGCTGTATTAACTGGGAGAAGCCCTGAAGTGCAGGGGCTGGGTAGAGGCTGTCAGTCAGACCCTGGAGTCGTGGTGAACAAGGTCACCGCCTGTCCCTGTGACTTCTGGTGTCATCAGCCGTTCCTCTCACAGCCCCTTTTAATCAGCTGCTTTTAAAATAAGTTTTCTATGTGCTGCCCTTACTTCTGTTTTGTTTTCTTTCAGTTATGGCTTGAATTATTTTTTAAAATTTGTTTTGTGAATATGTTCTATTTAACGTTGTGTTGAAACTTGGAGAAGCTGTGGGAATAAGGAAAAAATTATAGCAAAAACTTATATAGATTTACATTATATAAAATAAGTAAATATATGTCAGCTTTGAAGGCTTAGGTTCAGATAATTCCACACAGATTTTCAGAATATCAGAAATAATTTTGTGATCTGTACAGTCTTGAAAGCTGCTTTTCAGTAGAGCATTGACACATGCCATGTCCTTGTGGGACTCCGTGGATTAAATTATTAAATTACCCCACTGTCTCACTCAGGGCAGTCTCTGACCATGGCAGCTGAATTTTCATTCAGTTTGCTGGAGGATTTTACATTGTAGGGTTCAAAACACAGGGAAATAGTACAGTGGAAGTTGAAGAGAAACAGAGGAGAAGAGAAGATGAAGGAGAGCGGGAGAAGATAGCGTAAGACTGAGAAGAAGTGACAGAGATTCTGCAGAGGAACCCGTAGTAGACAGCAGCGTAAGAGGTGCAGGGTCATCCAGAACTGCTCCTGGGTTTGACAAGTACTGAGGAGGATTCGTGGAGCAAGCGGAATGGTCTGTAAAATACGGACAGAATTTCGGCAGACCTCCTGTACAACCGGAGCACCAGAACACCTGGTTTGGCTGTGGGTGAATTGGAGGGTCCGTGCTGTTACCCCTGGAATGCTCTGTGGTTGCCTTCAGTGCGTCCCTTTGGGACAGAAAGGGCCTTGGCTCTCGGATGAGGACCTTGAAGTGTCCAGAGATTTCACTGAGAATTTTGGATGTGCGGGAAATGCAGCTTGAAGCTAAAGTAACCAAACTGCTCACAAACTAGGAGGAAGAAAGGGAAATAAAGCTAGGAGAAAGCACTGATGTTCCCACAAAAGTATTTAGGATTGAAATTTAAGATATCTTAAAGGTTCTGAAGTTAAACAAAATCTTATGTCTATAATTGCCTTTTCTGGCCCAGACAGAAAAGGATAGATAAAATTCTGAGATACAGCCATGAGTATTAAATCTGATGTTGACCTTGAGCTATAGAATAAACTTTGCATCAGGAGAGATCTAGTGTACTTCATTAACATATATCTGTAAACACTACGGGGTCTTGATTGATCTTTGGTATCTAAACATTACATCATAATTAACAACAAACCCAGAAATATATTATAAATACATGAAATAGTAGTACATTAGCCTAAAGGACAGCAATAAATTGCAACGCTTAGCATAAACTTGAAAACCACTAATGGGCCACTGTGCAGTTTGTTTATACTCGAAGCAGTCAAGAACTCTGTGTAATGTACAGTAACAGTGTGCGGAGAGCAGCAAGTCTGATGTGATCATTTATATATACTTTTCTTCATGAACACACACAGCTGATTTTCGAAGTCATTTCTGAGACTGCTGCAGTGAGCGTTTTCCTTCCAGCTTGGTCCACGGCTTTATCCCAGCGCTGCTGGGAAGTTCTGGACCCCTTTGCATTGCGCATTGTGCATTGTGCATTGGATTTGTGCTGTTTTGATGCGAACGTATTTATTTCATGCCCTTGTATGAAGCTGGAAATATTCTCTGAGTTGCCTCCGTGACCTGTCAGTGGTTCTGCTGCTCAGCGCTGGTCTGTGACAGACCATCGAGGCCGTTTTTGGGACTGGTCGGAGCAGGGTAGGATTGCTGCCTGTGGAACGGTAGCTTCCAAAATACTTCTTGTCACTGCCGAGCAGGCTTTCATAGCTGTATTCCCATAAATCTCAATTCATTTCACACTCATCTGTCAACACTTTTTTTTTTTCCTTGTTATTACTGAGTCTTAAAAACCTGTTTGTTCTCTGCCTCTGTGGTTCAGCCATATTTTAAGTAGTCATGACCACGATACCCACTCTGCAACTGCAGCAGTGATTGTGGCCGTTATTTTAAAGGGAGTGTTTTGGATTACGCTGTTCCAGACTTTCTTCCTGAAGAGCAGGAATAGGTGGTTTGGTTTTTTTGTGTAACGTTTGCATATTAAGAAAAAACACCCGGTAGCGATTGCTTCCCAGTCTCTTGTCATGTGCCAGGGCTGTTGCATGTAACTTTAAAACTACATAATCCTAAGCATGCATACTGAAAAGTGAGTATTAATATAGTATTAATAGAATAGTAATATAAAATGGAGTATTAATATAGTATTAATATAAAATTGAGTATTGATATAGTGTTAATTACATATTAATATATATAATAAACATATACATTGCCGTGTTGCAGTACAGCGAGAGAGGACTGGTTTTTTTCTGTCATCTCATAGAAATGTCCTCTACCAAATAATTCAAGAGTTTGGCTGTGAAATCAGCTGAAGTGCAGGAGGGAAGAGATGGCAGAGGCACAGGCGGCCGGAGCCCATCCTGTAAATATGACTCGAAGGCATCAGTTTGCAGGGAGATCTATAAAGTCCCTTCCTAAAAGCTGTGGGTGCAGAGGAGACCACTTATGCACAGAGCATGAAGCTACAGAGAGAGACAGAAATAGGTTGTGATGGAGGCATGGGGAAGGAAGGGAAAAGCTGCTCTCTTGAGGCTGGGACAGATGGATGGGTTTACAGATCAGGAAGGGAATTTAAAACTGGATCTAAAATGAATGCCGAATGTTTGGTGAACAGTGATGTGTTCAGAGGGGTCAGCATCTAACAACAGACGTGGCCATTCTTCATGATACTAGAAATTAGGAAACCGGGCCTTTGAGAGAATTGGAAATACATTTCAACAAGCGCAATGATTGTGTTGTTAGTGATCTTCCTGCGAACGGCAATTTATATAAGGTTCTTACATTCTGTTTTGACCGGTAGAAATTGCCTCTATAACCAGCAAGTATTTAAATACTCCTGGTGCCATAGATTTTCACTGACTCCACGGCTTTGGGATTTCTTTCTTTGACTCTTGTTAATCCCTGTGGGGTCTCTAATCCCTTTTGAGCAATCTATTAAGGTGAAACACTTTGTAGGCAAACGGGGAGCTCAAAGTGCTGGGACTTTGTGTCAGTAGCACCAGAATCACTGCAAGTGCTAAAGCCGTCAGGTTTTGGGGAGCTCATTCAGCTGTATCGGTAGCAGATCATTTGGGTATGTCCCCTCACTGGAAAGAGCAGGTGTGTGGCGCTGTTTTTTGGTTTATCTACATAATGTTGATGGAGCATTTTGTGTGGTGACAGTCTGTCAGCCAAATGTCTTGTCACAAGACACAAATCCTTTCTTTATCTCAAAGGCTTCGGGGCTCAGTGGGCAACTTGCGCTTTGATGAATACTCGCTGCTTTTGTCTGGAATAGCTGGAGTGCATTTCTGGAATATTTGTCAAGATTTTATCAGTGTTTACTCCAATTTGAGTACCTCATGTATTGTAAAACTGGCTTCAGTGAAATCTGAAAGAATTTTATTTAGTTTATACTGTTTAATAATATAATGAAAACTAATCCTTTGTCTGTATCTTTGTTTGCTGTGTTAAATCCCACTTGCATACGTGGTTCTTTTTAGTCAGCTTTTACCTTTAAAAACATTTTTGGAAGATCTGTTTTAGGACTTTTTTTTCCTATGATAAATCATTTTAACCTAGACTACTTGTTTTCTTGAGTTGTCTGCCAGTACAGGGTTGGAAACAAACTTTAATCTCGCTTTTAAAGCATTCCTTCAGGAACAGGAATTTGCTTTCCATCAAAGTGTTGTGTAAAGCACACTTAAAAGAGAATGAAATCCTTCTGGACTTCATATCTGAGATCTGTGCAAGGAGTAAATATAGTAGAAAATATTTAACTCTGCTTTTTTATTTGCTTCAAAACTGACCGTTTTAAGCTAAAATAAAACTTGTGTTTCTTAAGTGGTAGTGAAGTATTTGTATGCGTAAGAAGAAACCTAACTGAGGTCTTTCCTAGGACTTTAATAGCTGATTAATAAGGATTGTTGTCTGTAAAACTGAGTGGTTTTATATAGAGAAATGGCCAAAGTTGTTCCGTTTCTTCTTGACAAATTTTTAAAACCAAAAAAAGGCATAGGATACCTGGATATGTGGTAATTCTCCTGAGGGATGAACTGCCAGTAGCAGGATCAGAGACAGTTCTGGGCGTATTTTGAAAATACTGGCCACTGATTTCTGGTTTGTTAAGTTATGTGATATGAGGACGTGGTGTTTCTCTTGACTTAAAATACAGTTTTGAGTGCCAGTATTTGTCAAAATCAGACCCAGTGTTGAGATCTCTCTCTTGTTCCCATCCCTCCCTTTTCCCCTTTTTGGGTAATCTCTGAAAATTAAAGTAAACAAGCAAATAACAAAACATGTAATTGAAATTATTCCCCAACTCGTTATAGAACTAAATTCTATTTGAAAATTACACCAAGCTCCTGTGGCTTTCTTTGGTACTTTGCAGCATGGTTTGTTTTCATAAGCTCAGGCTGGTTGAAAAGAAAAATCTCAGAATATTTTGAGAAGTACACATAATTTGGGACTGGGTATATACTGCAGCTTATATTTCTAATAGCCTGAATACTAAGTTCATTGGTATATGTGCAGAAATTGAAGTTATTGCAAAAAATTCAATTAAGAGCTGTGTTTAAAACATGACAGTGCATTTCCTTTTAGAGGTGTGAACGTTGGTGACTGCGTTCCCGTTTCACTCCTGTGTTTTCCAGGTCCAGGACATCTCCTTCAGCCACGACTGCCGCTGGGTTGTGGTCAGCACGCTGCGAGGCACTTCCCACGTGTTTCCCATCAACCCCTACGGCGGGCAGCCCTGCGTGCGCACACACATGTCGCCCCGTGTGGTCAATCGCATGAGCCGCTTCCAGAAGAGCGCAGGGCTGGAAGAGATTGAGCAAGAGCTGACGTCCAAGCAGGGAGGACGCTGTAGCCCTGTTCCAGGCCTGTCAAGCAGCCCGTCTGGCTCACCGCTCCATGGTAAATCACGTTTTTTCTTATTTCCTCCCATTTACATTGTCAAGAAGCCATTCCCCTTGAGTCAGTAGTGCCCACGTCCTCTAGGATGTTTGAGTACCTGCTGTGTAGCTGCCTGCCTCAAAAAGGTTTGGTTCCTCAATACCTTTGGAGATGCTGCCCTGAAGATATTCATAGTCTTCCAGCTTCACGTTTCAGTAGCGTTTGCTAACAACCATGAGCAACAGAAACATTGATTTGGTTCATTCTACTCACCCATGTAGTTTGTGCCCTGAAAAAATGAGTTTCGTAAAATATGGTGCTGCAGGTATTGTGAAAAAGCATGTAACATATGCAGATATTATAGGAATGAGCCAAGGTGTAAATACCTCAGAAAGATGGTTCTAATTTTGCAGCTTGCTTAAGCAAACTCTGCTATCATGGATATGTTAATAATTTCCACTCTAAATGGAAAGTTTTGGGGTCTTTAAGTTTTGTTTCCATCTAGCACAAGGTCAGTAATTTGGTCTACGTTTACATGCAGTTTCCTAAAATTCTCGTTGCTCATGGGCCTTGATGATCATGATCCAGCACATCTGGATATCCACAATAAATACTGTTTGGGGAGAAATGTGGACACAAGGCAATGGGAAGTTGATGGCATAGATTTTGTGTGTGAGAGCAATGTGACAAATAGTGTGTTAAGGAAAAAACATCTGGAAGAATTGATCTGTGCATCCTACTCCTTTGGTGGACGTGCTTTGGAGAAACTAAAAGGGTGTGAAGGAGAGCCTTTTAAAAAGGTTCAAAAACCATCATTGTCATCCCTTCTTCAGTTTTGTCTTTGCTGTCCTTTTTGCCCTTCTCTTTCATGAAGTCTGTACTAGAGGCTACTCGGTGCGGATCCAGAATTTGCAGCATCCTTACCCCTCCTTTCTATTAAGAGTAAGTCACAGCTTCCATTGAAGTGTGAGTTTAAATAGCAGTTTGATATGGGCCGCTACCCTTTTCTGGTCTGAGAGTGTTAAAAGTGGGAAGGAGCAGTCCCTGTTCCTGAGCGATGAGTAGGATTGGCAGTGCTTGTGAAGGCCCAGCTGTGTCCTGTCGTCATCAACATCCTTGCTGCTGTAGAGAGACCCTTTGTGGGGTTTCTGAGTCCAAGGAACTTATGACTCATGGATTATTAAGGGAACCAGAGTTGTCTCAGAAGAAGCCTCTGTCCTTTCACCTTCCTTTGGACTTTCCTAAACCAAGTTTTCTGCGTAGCAGATCTGGAGCCGTGCTCTTCTGCCCAGAGCCACTGGAAGGCTCCCAAAATGTGATCTGTAGTTTCCTGCACCTTGGAGACGTTTGTGTATCGACCATTTCACTGTCTCTCAGCGTGTGTCAGGCTTGAAACGGGTGGGGAGTGCTGCGAGGGTTTACTATGGCACATCCGATCTCTTGTAGCCCTTGACACATCACGTAGGGGAGAGGAAGCAAGTCTCAATTTGGGCACTTTCATCCAACAATTCTGGTTTCTGTCAAGGGAAGTGGCAGTAAGTTGTCACCTTTACAGTGCTCTTAGGTACACGTGAAGTTTTGACAGGTTTTTTTTAAGAAGAAAAAGCAGTTTAATTTGCTGTAGGATCCTCAGTGGTGGACAGATCCTCTAGGTAGGAGAAAGTCACGTGTGGACGAGTTACTGAAAGGGAGCAGCATTTCCAGGAGTGTCTCAAGCATTCCAAGGCTTCAGTTTTCAACCATTTGTCTTGAAATATAATAAATAAATCAGATTTTTTCAAGGTCTCTCTGCAGTCACCATTGCTTGAAAATTAGCTCTGTTTAAAGAGTTAGCTCCATTTGAAGGCTGCACATAGGTGCTGAGAATTAGAGCAGGAAGGTAATGTCTTTTTCCAGAGAACTTCATGGACTCTCTTACAGTGTAGAAGGGCCACACAGACGAAGACTGCGTGTTGGTAACTTGCAAACCTTCATATGAAAATTTTGCATGAGAAACTTGTGGGAGGAGATAGCGGAGTTGTCTCTAAAAAAATTTCGAAACTTAAAAAAAGTTTGGTTTTAAATAACCCATTTTATAAAAGAATAATTTCATAATATAGTGTTTTTAGTAATATCATTGCTGCTTTTTCGTTTCAGTAATCTTTCAGTTTACGTGGCTGAAGGCAGGCAGGATGTTGAGCCGTATTATGTACCTTTTATAAAAAGCCATTTATCATCAGCTTGGGAAAAACCCCTGAAGTTCACAGTGAACTTCAGTGGAGGGGTTTTGTGTGCAATTAGCCAGAGACCAGCGATTATTTGAATTTGTGAGCTAAGATGTGTTTGCTGAGATTGTAACAGCTCCTGGTCGTATTATAATGTTAAATTACTGTTGTTTGGAGGAGTTATGGGAGGACCTGGGAGAAGAGAGAGGTTCTGGGTTTAATTCTGCACTTCACTTTTTAACTCACTCTGTGACCCTTGGTAACTTGTATTCAGCTCATTTTGTCTCTCAGCTTTCTGCTGTGTAGCAAGAATAATGTCTGTGTTCCCCTTGTGTGGCTTTACTTGAAGTTGGTGGTTTTCTTCAAGAAGAGTAACTGTTTACTTTGCTAAATCATCCCTCCAAATGTAGCTGATTATAATGGAAATCAGCCCAGAGATTGGACAAATTGTTCATTAAGCAACAGATTCAGAGAAGATTGTGGTGAACTGATTTTATTTCTGGAGGATTTTTTCGTGTGGAGTCGTGTCATCATGATTTTCCTTTCCTGTCTTTTGCAATCTAGAAAAGTTTTGCTGAGCCCTAAATTAGAAAAAACTGATGTTACTATTATCTGCTAATATTTCTTTCTCCTTACAATGGCGTTGCTACAGCCTTAGGTCAAAAGACCGGACTTGTGTGAGCAAAGCAGTTGCTTGTTATCTTCTTTTTGATTAGCAATTGTAACCTATTGATGTTAACTTGTGATTAGCTTTTGTTCTTGTAAATATTTTCCGAGTTCAAGCTTTGTAATATTTTTCTCACTTGTTTTGTAACTCCCAGTTTCAAAATGAAGCTGTTTGCTGTGTGTATGGTAGCAAGGCAATCTATTTACATTTGTTCGGAGTACCCTACGAGCTGTTTACCCACACAGTGTAAGCCTTCACTGGGGTGGGGATGATTTTGTTTCCAAATGAATCATAGCTTGGCTTTGTTCTCTTTAGCAGAATGAAGTAAACTGTTAAATAGAGGATGATAAAGAGAGATTTCCTTTGCACCTTTGATAGGTAACACAGATTTGTTTGGGTTATTCTGTCTGTTAATCCAGTGAGGTTATATTTTTGTCATTCCATCAGATTGCCAGAGCGCTTTTTCAGTAATATCTGAGTTGGGTTGGGATCCTTTTATGGGCTTTTACTATTATAAGGCTGTTACGACATCAGTTGGTTGTGGGGCTGAACATTAGGGTGGAATATGGCCTTATGTGACCTTTTTACTTGTATAAAATGGGGTTTGTGGTACTCACCTGTCTCACAGGTACGCTGTGTGGATTTACGGGTGAGGAGTTAAAGCAGAACTATGTCCTGGATTGTACAAATGTATCCCCAGTTGTCTTCAGGATGCCTACATGTGAATAGCAAGGAGCATTTAGCTGTGAAAATGTAGAGCTTTACTTTGAAGACTGAACATTCTACATAACTCTTACTATTTTTATTCTGCAAATTAAAATTCACAGTATGTTATTGTCGTTACTTCTTGCACCATCAGTACGTTGAAGTCTCTCTAGCTCTACTTGGAGGTTTTTTTCTGTTGTTGACTGCAGGAATTTCCAGTATCAGAACAAACAGTAATAGAGTAAGTTAGGCACACATTGGACCTATAGCTACATCCACACCTACTAAAAACATTCAATAATAATATGGTAGTTTCTGAATTTATCTTGTCGTTTTGTTAGAGATTGAAGTATTTATTTAAATGGTGTATTTTTGCCAGTAGACCATTCATGATACACAGTGGTTGTTTCACATTTAAAACCTATACTGAAATGGAGTATGTAATTTTAGAATTACCAAAAAACATGTTGCTCTGTATATGTTGCATTCAGACTTAACTCTTTATAAATATTTTGGTTTAGCACATTTTTCTTTGCAAAATCTTTTTCTGTCTCAAAAATCAAAAAGGATTTCTCTTGCTTTTCCTTCAGTTGTTACAATCACAACACGATTAAAATTCAAGCATAAAGCTAGAAGTTTGATAAACATGCAGTCTGAGATGCTTTAAATATTTTCACGTTACTTTTCACTATTTCCCAGAGTGAAACTCTTTCTACTAGAAGAATTCGTATGGGAAAGCAGAGTTGAAAGGACTGACATCATCAGCCCTTCCTGAAAAACAGATTGGTTTCCTTTAAGTAACACTCACTTAGGAAACCACCTATTTAGAGGGAGGCAGACAAAAATAGTTTCAAAGAAAATTAACTGTATAATAACTTAAAGCACTGGAGGGCAGTTCCTCGCCAGAGTTTAACTCCAGAGCTGGCGCTGTAAAGGTGATTCGAAAACAGTTTGAAAAGACTCTATTAAGCTTTCAGTTTTCTGTCAGTAAATCGTAGCTTCTCTCGACAGAAAATAGATTTTATAAATGTATAGAAAAATGTATAGAAACAAGAAAGCAACTGCAGAATAGGCCCAATTTTTTAAATGTACTTTGAATGTTCCCATTTGTTTAATCGTCGCTCTCTTCCACAGCATCACATTTGGCTGGTTTTTAATTTATTTATTCAAACGCGCTTTCAAGTAATTTCTTTTCCAGCTTCGTCTCGACGGCTGGATTTGCCCACAAACCCTTTATTTTTTCCCCACATCATCCCTTTGCCGCGGGTGCCGGTGACAGGCGCTGCCGCTGCTGAGCGCCGCCTGACGGCAGGGGGCGCCCTCCTCCTGGCCATGCCGCCGCCTCCGGCGGGACAGGCCCTTGGGTGGGGGGGCACCGGGGGCCGCGCCGCCTTCCCGCCTTCCCGCCCTCTGCTCCTCGGGGGCCGCGCTGTGGAGATGTGGCGGCGCTGGTGCCGTTCGCTGCTCCCAGGGCGCTTTTCGGAGCGATTATTTAATTTGGGAGAGTTTGCGTGTCGATTCTGCGTCGCTTTTTTCATACCTGCGGCTCCTGACCAAATCTTAAAGGTGCTTCTGGTGTTTAAGAATAGGTGTAAAGCACTTAAAAGTAGTGTAATAAGAACAGGCCTTTTTCATTAATGCAGGAAGAATTGACGTTGCAGTCGCTGGCATAAACCCTCCACATCCACTGGGCAACAGCCTGGCTAAAATATATCGTGATTCTCTTGATTTCACACTGATTTAAAGTTTCTCTTTACATTTTTAAGGCAACTGAGGGGGGGGAAAAAATAATTACCAGGTGGGAATTTTCTGCTAACAACTTTCAGAGACCATTACATCCTTCTGGAAATGTCCCAGGGTTCTGTGGAGCCCCTTGGCTGTGGAAGCACATGCAGGAGCCCCCCGGTGGTTGTGGCAACCCCCAGATTGCACCCGTAGAGCAGGGGAGACAAGGTATGAACAGCTGACCATGAGCACCGGTTTGGGTACTGGCCAGGAGCTTACTGGTTGTAAATGAGCTGCGCTTTTCGCTTTTTTCTTTTTTTTTCTTTATATTTTTTTTTTTCAAATGGATGGAGGATCAGTGGAGTGAAAGAAGTGGGTGGTATATTTTGGATAGTTTCTGAAGTGGAAGGAAAAGATCCATTCCCTTCAGATAAGTAGGGAAATAGACTGATAAATTCTGTCACAAGGGAAGTTTGTGTCTGCACGAAGCGTTTTAGAAGTGTGGTTTTGTAAACACCGTAGATCTGAGACTGGGGCAAATGTACACTTGCCTTTCTATTTGAAAAGGAAGTTGCAAGTATTCCAGATAAATTGAAAATTGAAGGAGACTGACATCAGAAGGGAATTGCAATTCTTGAGATTTGAAGCGTAAAAAGATACGACTGAGTGATTTAGCACAGCAAACGCCGTAGCAGTGGTCAAAGCAAACGGTTTCCGAAAGACCGTGGGTCGACAGGCGGAGGGGAAGTAATAGGTAGTACACAGGAGAGCACGATGTCAAAGATGGATCGCGAGGTGAAAGGAAGGTGGAGGCAGAGAGGGGTTGGATTACCACAGATGTGAGCGTCCCACTGAAGTTTTCCTGTCAAGATGGATGATTCCAGTCTTGGTAACATCGACCATAGGGTCAAGTGTTGATGTGTCAGAGGCATGTAGTGAGGGAGGCTGAGGAGAAGTGGTAGCTGGATTTGTGCTTCTCTGAAAACGACTCAATAAAATGACATTTTGGGATTCTATTGTTATTTCAATTGTTTCCTCAATTACTTCCTCTTAATTTACAGTAAACCGATGTTTTTCCATCTGCAAACCTCACCAGTCAACCAGGTATTTAAAAGACAGTCTAGCATATTTCCTTCTCGTACATCGTGAGTAATAAAGACAACCTGCAGAATATTCATCACTTTTGATAGTTTTTGCAGTTCTTGCCAACTGGAAATTGATAAATAGCAGTACTAGTGATGCACAGGAAAGGACGAGGCTTTATGGCTTCTCCGGGTGCTTCATGTGTCTGTGCAGAGGACAAGATACACTTGTATACAGCTGAACAGTGCTTTAAGGAGAAATGAGTGTGATCAGCATAAGATTGAGCTTTAGAATAACAAGCCCTCTGAAGAGAGCTGGTCACTGAAGAAGTGATGCAGGAAAGGTTTTCTGAATGGTGCTTGTGTCCAAAGCACAAAAGGGGAAAGGCTGAGTTAGGTCAAGAGGAGAGATGTCTGGCACAGGGGACAGCGTGGTCCCCAAGTGTATTGGTAGGTCAAGGGATCTAAGTGGCTGGAGGGAGCTGCCATCAGCGAAATGACAGAAAGGAGCTTTGCTCACCTGATACGAGCCTGTCCTAGGTTTGATCAGAAGGTGAGAAAGTAGAATCTAGGGTTTTTCAAGAGACCATATCGGCTGAAGGAGGTTGATAGAAGGTGTTGTCTGACAAGGAAGGCGTGGCGTGAAGGAAGGTGAAAGCACGTGAAGCTCTGTGTCAGTAACCAGCGAGGGAAAGGAATGGGACAGAAGCGGGTGGGAACAGTCATTTTATCTGATGGACCTGCTGAGCTGGAGCCCGAGCTCCTTCTGCTCCCTGGCCGTGGGGGTTATGGGGTGCATCCACTGCTGAGAGGGAGCCCAGGGCCAGTGCCTCTTGCCTGCGGTCCGAATCAGATTCCCTGTGTGTACAATCGGTGATTGATTATGCAGTAAACGGGTGCTGCCCTTGTTGTCTTTGAGTTTATTATTCCTAAGTAGGGCATTTAAGTCAAGTGTGCATTTTTGGTAGTCTGAAAAATGTAATAAGGAATGGAAGCATTAAGGTTGGAAATAAAGTATATTTGTATCTTTTAAAAGGTTTCTCTTTACCCTTAAATATGCTGATTGGGCTTATTCTTTTTGCTTAGTCTTCGTGGGCTGTTAAAATCAGTTGCTCTTTCCCATCTCAAGGAAATGCATCTTTGACACTTCTCATGACCCGAGTCACGATGCTGTCACAGAGCCAGAAAACATCCTTAACGGTCACGGGTAAAAGAGCAGAGCTGCCGAGGGTGTGTGGTGGGTGGAAGAGGGAGAGAGATCGCTATGGTTTACTTCTGTTCCTATTCTATGGGTGTTTCAGACAAGCCATTTATTATAATTATCCATGGGTATTATTATCAACTTCTCGTATGCATTGGTTCTCAAGGCACTTTTTTTTTTTTTCTGCATAACTTGGGATGAATAGTGTGTGTTCAACCTGGATTGAATTCAGATGCCAAGATATTAGTGCTCATTGTTGCAGCTAGAGCAAGGAGCAATAAAGTGTAGGTAAAAGAAGCCACAAATGTATTAATGTGTAGTTTATTGTAAATACTAATTCTAAGAAGCTGAACCCTCTGGGTAAGGGGCTGCTATTAAACTTTCCCTATCTCCTCACTCAACACAGCTGCATATAGAGATGCCCTTCAGAAATTCCCAGACCCATCATTTGCAGTTCCTATGACAAGCTGACCAGTTTTTCTGGCTGTGTTGTCCCAATACACAAAAAAAAGTTTGTAAAGATCATTTTATTCCATATCCTTTGGAAGAGAAGTCCGAGACACTCAAAGTTTCTGAAGTTCACAATGCTGAAGCGTCTTGGAGCCATCCCTGAAGGAAGGCTTTGAATTCAAAGCTGTGTTGATATGAATTACGACTGATAGACATGACAAGTAATAGTGCATACTTGTTTTCTCAAGCGCTTCATCATTCACCAGCAGACAGCGTTAGTAAAATTCCCATGTGCAAGGAACTGGAGGAGCAGAGTCTCCACACAGTGCCTGTAGGATAACCTCGTTAGTGCCGTGTTGGGTCTGAGCTCACACTGCCCTTTCCTTGGAAGAGTTTGCAAACTCAAGTCGTGCTGGGATGGCTACAGCCGCAGCCTCTGCTCCAGAGCTGGCTTAGGGCCACACATTGGGGAGGCTGGGTCGTGCACCTTTGCATTTCTTTGCAAAATACTCCCTAGCTATACCTGTAGTAGTTACAAGAAGCTGAACTTGCAGTCTTTTAATCTGTGAGGAGTTGATGATGCAAGGTCTGGTACAAATAGGGTGACAACTTCTGACCCCTCCCTACCTGTGGCTGCTGTTCACTGGGGATGACCCAAGAGCAGCAAGGTCAGTTTGGCTGATTCTGCTGGTAACCCTCATCTGGAGCAAACCAGCCGAAGTGTTGCTGCTGCCCCCTGCTTGGTGGCTGTGCAAAGCCTGGAGCCAACAGCTGGCAATCAAGTGGTGTTTTTATTTCAAGAAGAGTTTTGCCCATAAATGGACTTGAGCTTTGCCCCAATAATATACTTACTTAAATAAGTTCTGAAAGATTATTATTATGCCAGACTTGTGCGTGTGGTGGTGAAGTGGTTGTTTTCTAAAGAAATGCTTCAAGGCACCTTTACTGTGCAGCTCTTTGAGGAAATTTAGCACAGCAAACTGGTATCCGTACGAAACGAGGAGGGAAACGCAAGGGAAGCAGCAGACATGTGTCAGATTTCCGAGGAGCTCTTTTTTTCACAAGGCAGTTAACACTATGGGTGTCCTCACAGCTGCTGGCGAGAGCTGCCATGGGGCCTGGGACGCTGCCGCTGTTCTGGCAGAAGCGGCTTCCTCTCCTTTCTGATTCCTCAGTGTAATTCCCATGCAGGAATCGAAATATACATGAAAGTGGGCAAAATGGCTCGTTGTGCATTGCTAATTGTGGAAGTAAATGACGGGTTCAGATCCCAGCTTGAGGCTTGAACTGTTCTTTCTTAATCCATCTTTGGCCAGACAGGGCTAACGGGTAGCAAATGAGTCACGGCAGTTCCTTCTCTCTTCTAACCTTTGCCAAGGACAGAAGGAGATTTTTGGGTGTCAGTGAGATGCGTTGTAACTGAGGGACAGAGTTTTTGAAACTGAAGATAGTAGAAGAGAAACTTTGGACGGAGGAAAGGAATATTATGAAGCCACGCTCAGATTTGGAGTGGATGGCGCTGACGAGCAGCTGGAAGAGCTGAAGGTCAAGGAGCTCGGGTGAGAGGGCAGAGGACCCTGTCTCATCACTGCTGAGACACTTGGACTGGCGCTTGCATGTCTCGGCAGAGCATTCTGCCTTACGAGCTCAACCATCACCATCACATGCGTCGCCTGGATGCAAATAGAGAGCAAGTTCTGCTTGCTTAGGGTAATCATGAGACTTAGCGCAGCTGAGTTTCAGAAGGTTCAGTATCAAGCAGTTTGAAACATTATGCAAACAACTGGCTGTCTTATATTCTCCAATCCGTTTCAATGGAATCAAGTCAGTGATAGGTTTTGGGCTTGCACCAGTTTAGCTGAGAAAAAAATTTGCTTTAAGTAGCTAGATCACGTGTGTGTAAGTGCTGTAGCTAATACCTAGAATTCTTTTTTTAATGGGTTTAATTGTATTGGAAATATTGAGGGTTGGGGTGTGAAATGAGGCTAAATATGATAGGATACAATTCAAGGAAATGGCAGTGTAACTTTAGTTTAGAAGCGATTGTTAACTGAAATAATTAGTTTCCTGACTTTCTAGGAAAACGTGTAACATTTTCCAAAGAAAGATAAAACACATTTGGCTGACTGAGACAAAACATGGAAGGAAAAGCCCACTTTGGCAGTAATTAGCGCTCGTGGTGTCGAGCGTGCTTCTCAGGACGCTACTGAGTTTGTCTGTCGGGCTCTTCCAAACGCCTGGTGCGAGCCAGCATTGCTTCTGCAGGGCTCGCAATGCAGGTCACAAGGCAGCGTTTCTCACCAGGGCGCTGCTGTTTCCGCTTCCGACTGCAGTCAATCACAGATTGCACTGGGAAAAGGTCAGCAACGAGGGGGGAAAGTCTTGAGCTGAAGCTGGGAAGCTTTCCATTCTCATCCGGGAAACTTCTTGTATTGAATAGAAAGCAAAGCAAAATAAACCACTGCATCCACGACGCTTCTGTCTTTCCTGCCGTCTTCTGCCTGCCAGTTAGAAAGGGTTTTATTTCCCTTGCGTTACATGATTAGTGAATGTTTAGTTGAGGAATCTCCAAAGTTACACTAAACAGAAATAATGGCCAAACACAGTTCATTTATATGTAACTCGGCCTCTCCATGATTGCAAACCCTCCAGTTACTGCGTTTTTATTTACCAAATTAAAGATTTTTATATATGGTGTTAATGCCAGTAGACTGCATGGGATGCTTTGAAATGAAGTCTGTTAAATGCTGTAAGACATAAAAACAAATCAAGTGGGGTTTGAATTTTAATGACACTGCATTACAAAGCTTTTTGTATTGAAGTAATGGAAGAAAAATGAAAAAAATCAACACAGAATCATTTTATTTTGAGGCCGAGAGGTGCTTGATGCTGCTTTAGTTTTTCACTTAGAGTGTATAGAGAAACTAAAGCCCTTATGATCTTTACTTTCCTACCAAAAGAACTGTCTGGGCCAAGTCCCGTTTACTTTGCTCACTAACAAGGTGGTATTTTTCTATGCAAAAGAGGATCCCACAACACTTGACGTGCCATGTACAATTGAAACTGCCAGGAGAAATTTAATGGGTAAAATGATTTCATTTCGGTGCGGTGGTAAGTTGGTGTTTGCATCCCTTAGGTGTTAGGGTGTAGTTTTGGTTGTGAATTACTGAGATCCCTTTCCTGATGGGCTGAGGCTGCTGCCTGTGTGCAGGGCAGGCACCTGTGGTAGGGATGTGACAGAGCGAGGTTTGAGTCAGGCAAGAGGTGACTTGGTGGCGTTAATGTGACGCTGTGCCTGCTGCATTTGTCGATGAGCTCCTCGGGGCTGGCAGGAACGCGTCTGCCATGCTGCATTTTGATGTATATTTATGTCATTGGTGGATGCAGAAATCAGGATGTTTCTCTTCCTCTCTCCTCAGAGGTGATCTCTGACAGTAGAGCCCTAAAGAAATGAACTTGAAATCTGGCCTGAATTCATCAAGGCTCTGCATTGGTCAGAAGAGGACGGGTTTAATGTATTAATTGCTTTCAGTTATTGAATGCTTTTTATACGGTGTTATAAGCTCACAAATCTAGCACATTTTCTCCTAAGTATGACTTTCATACCCAAAAGTATATTTAGAAAACTTGGAGATGTGTGATTTGATCAAATGTTTAAATCTCACATTCATTAAGAGTATTTTGTAAGTTTAATGATAATTGTAAATAAAATAATCATCAATAAAAACAACATCCCATTGCAATGACAAAGGTTCGTGGGTAGCGATGAGTGACTCCTGCCTGCAGCCGGGTCTCCCGCCATGGGCTGTGGTGAGGAGGGTGAAGGTGAGGATGAAGCAGCAGGGCCTGGCCGAGCCCTACCTGGGAGCAGCTCCTGATGTCTTTTCCACAGATGTCCAGCTTAGTCAAAAACCAGTAAATCTTGTGAAGTTTATTTTCCTTATAGCATCTGTGTTTTATAATGGTGCTTTTAATTTGTTTTTTCTTTGTCTGCTGGGATTTCTTTTGTCCGGCGCTTTCAGGCCTCCCTTTTTTCTGCAGTGGAAGTGAGCCCGTTAATGATGGCTGGCTTGGGAATACACCCGGCTTGGAAACACCCCCGCCCGGCCCGGCACGGCAGCCGCTCCCTCCGCCTGACAACAAAGCCCACTGTTGGTTTCTTTCTTCACTTTTGTCCTCAGCTTAATCCATTTTTCCTTGGAGTAGTTGTGGAGTAAAACGTCTGGAAAAGCGTGGCTCAGGTTTTGAGGTGGATGAGATGACGGCGGTTTTGTTGCAGGTTTTCAGCAGATGGGTATGAAGGCAGAACTGGACTGACTGTGCTTTCTGTGTCTCTGTAGGTGATATTTATCCAAGCTAGTGCTGCACTTGTAAATAAACGTCAGCTATCAGACTACCAGAGCCATGACATTCTTGGCTATTTGCAAGTCCCTTAGTAACACTAATAAGAGATTTACCAGCGGCTTAAATTGAGACCTGAGACTTTTTTTTCTTTTATTTTTCTCCAATGGAAGTCTAAAGGACTGAATTAGGGGTAACTAGGAGATTCTTTGACTTGGGTCTAGTTGTGATCAGGAATTTGGACCCTGAGTATGTAATACTTGAGTGAAAATAATGCAAGTGCTTCCTTTTGTGTGTGTCCTGAGCCATGGCCCAAGCTGGAGAGGGAGCGCAGGCAAATGAAAGGGTGCATTTGGGGAAAGTAAACGTTAGCCCAAACTGATATTAATGTATTCCATGCACAGCTCCAGAACTGTCACCTGAAAATCTCTTCTGTGGCATGGAAAGGCAAATGCCCAACTGAGAGGACATCCCTCGCGTGGGGTCCTGAGGGCCGTTATGCTCACGCTCTGGGTGATCACCAAGGGGAAGTGCCTCTGTGCTTGGGATGCTCTGTTGGAAGTGTTCAGACCAATTCCTGAGAAGGCGTGTTTGCCATCGAAGTGTTACAATGGCGATTAATTTCCTCTAAATCAATTGCTATAGAAAATATTCCTTGAATAGTCAGTAGGATGAGATTTGTGTGTAGCTGTCAGTATACTACCAAGTTAGCATTGAAATTGTCAGTTCTAAGTGAAGATTTCCTTACAGAAATGAGTATGTACCGTCCATGAGTGGTAAGGTAAACTGAGTACTGCATTCTGTTGTGTGAAAAATGTTTGATATTTCCAGCAGACTTAAACTTTGGCTTATTTGTTGCCTGTCCTTCGACAGTGAACCGACAACTGCTGGAGTCGTAGCAATAATGTTGATGTGTGACTGCATTCTTTGTGCTCTTTTGGCCTGATCCTGCCGTCCTGTGCACACACGGTGCCTGCTAACTGCAGGAGCTTCCTGCTTCCAGGGGCTGGAGGAGTGGAGGGTGACTTCGTCAAATTTCTGGATGGGTGCACCAGCACCTCATAAAATTATGGGTGTTTAAAATGACTTATTAAACATAAAGTGTGACACTGTTTTCTTCCAATGAAACACTGGCACACCATAAAATTATGGGGGTTTAAAATTATTATTAAACATAATGTGTGACACCATTTTGTTCCAGTGAAATTCAGAATGCACAGTGCAGCTTTTGCTGAATGCTGAGCAAAGGGGCAGCCCTGGTCATGGAGTCCATTTACTGCATCCCCAGGGCTCTGCAGTTACAGTGACAAACATGCACCTCTCTGGTCGGTCTGAGACAACAGACAGTGAAGACATAGCAGTGTAGAACAATTTCATCATAAAAATAGCTAAAAATTATTCCGTGTAAATGAAAGCAAATATTTTTACTTTTTCTATTAAGCAAGATTTTCTTTAACCTTACTCCTCCACACTGTCCTAATACTGTAGTCAGATTTGCAAGAGGAACTTTACTGTCAGAAATAATGTGTCTCCTTTCTGTAGCTTTGCAACTGGTAATTTTTGACTTGTATCACTTGTAATTACATTTATTTGTAGTTAAGCTGAATGTTGCT
The DNA here is from genome assembly GCF_000695765.1 of Mesitornis unicolor. Lineage (NCBI taxonomy): Eukaryota > Metazoa > Chordata > Aves > Mesitornithiformes > Mesitornithidae > Mesitornis > Mesitornis unicolor. Next base: position 35,164 of record NW_010194095.1, on the reverse strand, counting down.
GCAGAAAATGTAGATCAGCAGGCAACAGCCGTTGGGATTTCCAGCTTTTCCATTTGTCACAGCTGAAGTTTTGATCGCGTTTGTTCTGCAAAGTGCGGTGCAGTCTGAGCTCTGGTTTAGTGAATTTTTTATTGATGTTTGTATACATCAGATCCAGCTATACATTCAAAAATTAAATCCTTGACCTCTGGATGGTTTATTTCAAAGAATCATCATCTTAGGTTCTGGTCCCATTCAGCATCTCTTTTACACTTTTTCAGTTCTTTCTGTATAGTAATAAAAAACCCCTCAATGGTGACTTAATCCTGCTGCTTTCTGAGTATCCTTAACTGCTTTGGGATTCCTGAACTTGTCTGAGAATAAAGCAGCTCATCCTTGTGTAGGGAGGACATCTGAAAATGCCTCATTTCTCTGCATGCAAATACTCCATGGAGTCAACCGAAGGTTTTGCATATGGAGAGGTACACCATGTCGGGAGCGGAGGGCACTGGGTGCCTGCAGAGAGGCCTGTTACAACACAGTCGTTTGGTTCAGTAGTTCCTAGTTAATCATTATATTCCTAACAAGTCAAAGAAAACAAATTACAGATGTTTGGAGCCCCCTCTGTAGCTGTTTGCTGTGTAGCGTTTGCAGTTGGTCCGATGAACATGGGAGAGTAAAACACTTTCAGAGAGGCCTTGATTACAGGCAACAGTAACTAATTAGACAGCAATGCAGAAAACTCCTCATACTCCTTTCTACAAGAACAAGAATACATTATGAAACTCATCTTAAAAAAATTAATTGCATCTCAGTCTTAATTTCAATCTGAGCTGGGTTGTTTGAGTTTGTTTTTTTCCTTTCCTGTTTCTTTTTATTCCAAGATGGTGCAGGAAAATTGCTGTTAATGAAATCTGCTCTGCGAGACTTCAATAGGCTTGTTATTCATTAAAGCCGTGCTATTTCTCTTAAAACATATTGACCAACATTCAGGCCAGATACTTAACAGAAAATACACTTTGTAATTTCATCATTTTCGTTATTGTGCTTTTCTGAGATGCAGAGGTCTATGGACTTTGTAGAAATAAAACAAATAAACCTCCTAAGCTTACAGTTATATAGTATTAAAAGAAGGGTAAAGGAAGCATTGAGTGTCTTTAGGATGATGAGACATTCATTAAGATTTTTCCGCCTTCCTTTTCCTATCTTCAATCCATCTGAAGTACCATTAAAGCTTTTCAGGCAGCTTCCTGTGAGAAACCCTTTTCTGGGCTGTTTTTCTTCCTTGAAAAGAGGTGGCTGCTCTTCAGTCAGATTGTATGGACTTGGCCTGGGCTTTGGATAATATCTGTGGAGAATGCTTCGGTTGTTTAGGAACCTAATTCCCAATATGGCTCCCTTTTGATTGAGAACAAAGCCAGCATTTCACAGCATTATAGGAACACAGAAAAACAAGTTAATGATCTAAACCTTTTAATTCATGGTTGCTTGTCTATTTAAAGTACTTTTGATTCTGCTATAAACAGACTGGCCCCTTTTTTTGTTTAACTTCTTTCTTTGGTTTCTTCACACTTCTTTCTGTACTGTCCATGAAATTTGTAGCGAGTTTCCTTTTTGGACTGAAGAATGAAACGTTGTGGCTACCGAATGATGCAGAAAGTAGGAAAGCGTATCTAAACTGGGCAGCTGTCCAGCACAGACCTCTTTGGAACAAGCTAAATTTAGGGTTGCTGGGATTTTTTGTTATGTTTTCCCCTTCCTTTTTATGAGTACCTTCGTTTTGTTTACTCCTTTTCTGAGTGAATATAAAGTTCGTTATGTTTTTTGATACTTTCTTGATTTTTGCGTGTCGTTTGGCATGGCTTTATTTTATACACTTACGCTTTATTTTCCTCCAGTCTTAGCTCAGAAGATTACTGTTATGTGTGCCTTTATCCGTAGAGACAACAAAAGCGACCTTTTCAGGACTCTCAATTACCAACACTGTATGTGGTACTTTAGGAAAACACTTCTCTTCCAGATACTTTTTTTTTTTTTAATAGACGATGGGAATCCAGAGCTTTTTCTTCAAATCAAACTTGAAAACATTTGGTGAACAAAACTGCCAGGCAAGCAGCAGCAGCAGCAATGATTTTCCTTCCATGGAAGGGGACCTTATACCCATATATAAAAATAAATATTTGCCACTTCCATTGTCATTTATTTTGCTTACCTGAAATGAAGACTTTTTAGATATGTTTTTGCTTACAATAGGAGCTCATTATTCCTTTTTTTTTCCCCTATTTTTGGGCAATGACTTATTTCATGCAGCTGTTAGAAACGATAAATTAAGGAAGAAATCCTGTAATGTGTTTTGTTGCTTCTCTGTCCCACCAAGGTAAATTGAACAGCCAGGACACGTACAATAACTTCACAAACAATAATCCTGGGAACCCTCGACTGCTGCCGCTTCCAAGTTTGACCGTGGTGTTGCCTCTTGCTCAGATCAAGCAGCCAATGACATTGGGGACCATCACCAAACGCACAGGGTAAGTGTGCTTGCGCAAACCTTTCTTAACATTGTTATTTGTGATGATTATCACAATAATTTTACTAGTGATACTTGGTTTTATTCCTTGTTTTCATTTCAGTCTGTGTAGTTTAGTGGCAACAAAAGGGCACTGGGGGAAAGAGGAGACAAGAAAAGAAAACAAGCATTGGATAAGAAAAGAAAACCTGAAAACAAATCTCTAGAAATTCAGGAGCATTCATGTGGGTGGGTCATTTTCTTGCAGGCTACCATATGGGAAATACTGTACATCAGGAGAAGTTTCACACCAGGAATTGGTATGAAACATAAGCAGAGCTGTATTTAATTAGAATAAGTTATGGCTTACTATTTTTTTTTACATTTGTTTATTTTAATTTTCAAACTTTTCAAGCAGAAACAATTTTTGGCTATCAGAAATGGAAAGACAGTAAGGCAGGTTGAGTATAAAGGGAAAACTTAATCCTGCTGTTTTCGTGACCTTGTTTTTCCTCCGCAGCGACTGCTCTGTACTGTGAAATTCACGTGTGGACGTTCATTGCGGAGCCAACTGCACTTTGGTACTTCTCACTGTGCCACGATAAAGCACTTCAAAATACTTGTTGTGAAAAGCTCCACTAAACACATGTATCTTGTAATAACTAAGTACATTTTTTTTTAGCTTCTTAAACCATAACAATTTAAGTTCATTGATAGTGTTGAGCAGTTGGTATTTTTCTCTTGAGAAATTTCAAATCTTCAGTTTTTGCAGCTGATACATAAGGCTAGGTAGGGGGTGGTTATTATTTATTTTCCCCCTCTAACTTTTTGTTTGTTCAAATGCCTGAATATTTTCTAGTTAAAAATCTGATCGGTCCAATAATTTACAGATTGCTTTTATATGGTTAAGAAAAACAGTGCATGGCAACGTGTTTGGACAAAACAATTGGAAGTCTCACAGATTCATAACATTTTCCTGTGTTTTGTCAAACTGGGTGCGGGCACTGCCTTGCTTCAGTGATTTCTTGCTCAAACCTCAGTAGTGAGGTGAATTTGACCTTGTGTTTCGCGAACCAGGAATTATTTTTCAGGCGAAAGCTTGCAGACTTTCCCTCTCTCCCTGAAAAATCCCCATATTCTGTGCTTGAGTGTTGAGGACTTCCTGTAAAATGTGTTACTGTTTGGTCTAGTGCGCTAAGGATGCATGAGGAGGTTCTGAAGCCTGTATATATGCGCATATAGACATGTGTATCTATACACGTCTGTCTAACACTGCCGTCCTGCTTTTGCTGCTGTAAACAGGGATTTCATTGGGCTTGTTGAGTCAAATTGTGAACTACAAATGTGCAATTGCCCTGAGTGCAGAGACTGCAGAGAAGTTCCCGAGCTTCATAGAGGATTGTAAACGGGGCTTGGGAAACAGTCAAGAAACAGAATGAGGGCGATGATGTGGTTTCACTTCTTCCACACGCACGACATGTTTCAGTTGCTTATTTTTTTATTACACTTCGGGCACTAGCAATCAGGTGAATTTGGGAAGCAGAGAAACGTGTAGATGAGGGCAGGAGGAGAGGGTCAGGGAGAGGCTGGTGTGCGTGGAGGGAGGTGAGTGCCAAGTTACAGCTCCCGAAAGAGGGAAGATACCGGAAAGGTGCAGTCAGGGAAGGACGGCAGCGTAATTCTGGCTCAGTCGGCTGACTCCTAGAAATGGAGCAGATGCTTAGAGCTGGGTGGGACGAGACATAGGAAGAAAAGACGAAGCCATCTGAGGGTCTGCCAGGGGAAGGAGCAGGGGCGAAGGTGATGATTTGAAAAAAGCACTTGGCTTCCAACAGTAATTCGTGCAGCGGCCTTTACAAAGGCTCTTTCCTTAATTCTGTGGTGATACCAGCAAGCTTTTCCAGAACTATTGCAAACGTAGTAAATCTGCATTATTTTATTTAATATTTTATTCTTAAATATCTTAAACAAATTCAAAGAGTGTTCATATTAATAATTTTCTTTAAATAAATTTCATTATTCACAAACTGTCCTTGTCCTATTACTTTGTGTAATTTTCAAAACTAGTTAAATTTAAAATATTCAGCGAGGCTTATGTAAGGGGGAGAAACAGCAGTCATGGGAAATACCCTGCTGTGTAAATAGAGTTTTCATGAATGAGAATCGTAATTTTCAGTGAAGCCTGTGTGTAATGCTAAGCTGAGGGCTTCCTTCATTTGTTCTGCATCCAAAATATTTGATGAAAGTACATAAAATTAACATGAAAAGCTGTATTTATAAAGCGGGGATTTAAGAGGAATGCCTAGGATCCAAGAAGCCTGGCATGCCTAAAATGACCAAATTGAGACAGCAGCCTTAACTTAAACCTCCAGGGGGCAAAGCGTGTGTTTAACATATTTAACATCTGCCCTCATATTTCCAGAAACACATAGCAATGTACGTCTGTACAGTGTAATATTTCGACAGGACAGGGACCATCTGCCTCTCTCGGAGAAGTGTGGGAGGCGTGCGTTACTGCGAATGGCAAAGGACAGATGTATTTACACCTACGTGGGCAGCACCTCTGAGCGCCACTCCGAGGAAACACGGCTCTTCTTTGGGAGCAGCTGCTTACCCCTGCGATTGTGCAGTGGTCAGAAAAGGAGACCAAGGCGCTGTCGGTTGGGTTTTGCAGTCCCTGTGTAGCAGCCCTCCAAGCAGATTCCTTTTCTGTTGTTGCTACTTCGAAAGAATTAAAAATTTCATCTGTCTCAGCACATTTCTAAAAGCAGAAAGCAAGAGTAAAAGAATGCAATGTAATTAGCAGTCCTGGATTTGTCCATTTTATTTGCTTTTAGTGTATTGAAATGCTTCTTTAATACCAGAAATCTTAGTGAAGTTTTGCAGATTTTATTAACCAAAAAGTCAAGCTATTTTTTTTTTTTTACTGCTAGTATCCAAGACAGCAAAATATTTTTCAGGTCCTGAAAGGACTGATCAGTGCTCGTAACATCATCTGTCTGAAGCAGAGCTGCAGAGCACGTCATTTTACCTGACAAGTGAAATGGCAGTCAATTTTTCAGAAGTGTTCACTGTACCCTATGGGAATGAAAGCCCAGAGTCTGGAGCTGTGTCGTTACTGCGCTGTTCATCACCGATGCTTTGTTTCTCATGTAAACCTGTGGGGTTTGGAACATTTTCTGATCAGTCGTTAAACTCTTATTCTGAATACAATTGACATTCTCAGGAATAAGTATCTCGGGGCATTACCTCCCTTCTTGCCATCGCTATCATTTCCTTCTTCCCCACCCTCTGTTTCTTCCCTTGCTTTTCAAGTCTTTCATTGTGATTTCCGCACCTTCATGAAGCACTTAATTTTTGTCCCTATATTTTGTCATCCCATTGACTCACTTCACTGTAGTTTGTGCTGTCAGCACATTCTGAGGAGCAGATAGGCCTTCCCAAAGGGACTCTAACACTAATGAGTAAGGAAGCATCTTATGTTTTAAAGATTAGGGGGATGTAAGACCATAAAAGAGCTAGATTTAATAGGTCTTTATATATCTGTGCCTCAGTTTCCCTCTCAAAATTTTAATAATAACGCTGAATTCCTTCTCAAGTCTAGTGAATGGGTTAATTCATTGCTCATTTACAAAGAGCTTATAGTTTTGAAAGGGGAAGAACTGTATGATCTATCTCATGCTTGTCTGTAAAAGGCAGTGTCTGACTATGTCAGAAGACAGCTTTGTGCTTTGCAATAGTTTTATAAGCGTTCCTTGTGTTTGTGGAATGAGTTGTACTTGGTTTCCAGTTTGTAAGAATGTGGGGACACAGATGAGCCGTAGTAGGAAGGAGGGAAATAGAAGACACAATAATTGCTCCAAAAGAAAAACTATCGTGAAAGTTGGTTTCTCTGACAGCAGCATTTGTTTTAACTTTCTCAAGGGATATGGTTGTTATATTTGTATCATACTTCATTCTCCAATTCGTTACAGCTTTAGTGAGACACCAGGATGTAACCTGCATTAGTTGGGTCTCGTCAAAACAGAGACATCCAGTGTACCTTGCAGAAAACGAATGAACCTTGCTTTTTTTTTTTTCCCCATCCAAAAGATTTAGGTGATGTGTTTTTAAACATGAAACTTTATCCGTTTTTCATCCCATCCCTCATTCCAGCCCCAAGAAGAAGAGGGAAAAGTAGGTAAAGTGTCTGATGCAATTATATCATTGTAGTGTTTCTCATTGCTTATATTGTATGTACTGAAAATCGCCGACACCCATTTGTTTGTTCTGACTCGGCTTAATTTATTGCAGGTTCTACTACTGAAGGAAACAAAAATAGGGAGTGCAAAGTCATGATGGCATGATGCAGTGAAGTAGGAAAAAGTGACTTAGAAAGTCAAGAAAACGGTTAAAAAGGAAAGCTAGAGTTCAGTACAACAGGTCAGCTCTCCTGTGTGCTGAAGCTAGACGTTCTGTTTCTGGCACATCTCTTAGATGTGTTTTCTGTCACCTTTAGATTTATAATACATTTCAATAATAAAGCAGCTACTGTAATGATTTGTAATTGATACGACATAAAGCTATTTGCACTGAATTTTGCTCAGATGTCACTATGCAAGGGTTCTATGGCAACATAGTGATGAGGGTGAGAGTAAGGGGGTATTGCACAGCTTGATGAAAGCTTAAATAGTTTTAATAAACATGATAACACAAAATCAAAGACTTTTTCAGTTTTCAATTTGCTAAAACTCAGATAAGAAATTAACAAAATGCTGTTGGAATTTTGCATCGTGAATCCTCTTCATTCCACAATTTTCCCTTGGATTTTCTCCCTGGCTATGAAAGGGGGGAACCGCAGTGAGTTTTTTGCCTTGGCCTCGCTCTGTTACTGTCACTGAGCGTGGCCATCTGGTGCTGTCTTTTCAAGGTTGGGTTATCCTGTAATTTGTACATTCTTTCTCTCAATTAGCACACCATCCATGCTGTGTCAAGAAATAGTGAAAAACAATTGCTTCTATAAATATTATAGAGAAAACAGTGGTCATCTTAAAAGAAATTAAGTCTGGTGAACATAAAGGAAACACTAAGTCATCTCTCTCACGCGGCTTTTTATTAAGACTCTGCTGTAGTCTTTTGAAGTGTAATTACTTTTTCATCATGGTACAGGATTTTGTATCTTTGTTAAAAACAAGCAAACAATCAAAACCTTCCATTGAAGCATATATCCACCTGAGTGAATTTGTGATTACAACAGAGAGAATTTGTTCATTTGCAAGTTTACTCAGGCTGACTTAGTATATTGTGCAAAGCAAAAAAGCCTATGTTATCTTCTAAAATGTTCTGATGAGCTCAGGTTGATGTCATTTGCCTGCTAGCAGAGAAACTGAGGCAAAGAGGAAAAAACCCATGCTTTACACAGTGTCCAGGATCATAATTTAGAAATCTGAAGCTCTCGGTCAGATTGCCTGAAAATACTTCCCTTGTTTCAGTTAGCCAGAATTTATCCCTGAGTCAGAGTACAAAAAGCAAAATGACACATTGGCATTTACAAAATCAATTCTTCAGCAGTTTTGTGGATGATGTTCCACCCCAAATGAGAACCAAAGAAGCCTTGAGCATGTGAGTAGCTCTAAATTTACCTCCTGTTCCTCCTTTTCAGATTTTATTCAAATGTCAGTATGACAATGGCTTTTTGCAGGGTGATGTGAAGAACAAGGGATATAGATAACCATTAAAAATGCACTAAAATTAATGTCATGTGATACCACTGGAACAGCTACAGGCCATGCAAAATGCCTGAACAAGAAGAAAAAGAAATCATAATGTAGATAAGTTGTTAAGTGGCCAAAAACATTAAGCTCTGTATTGGATGATTTTTAACATCAAATACATTTGAAATAAGTTAGGGCTTTCTTTCCTGCATTCTACGCAAGCTTGTAAGTGGGGGATTAAGGTTGCTGTGTCATGCAGTCTATTAAATATTTTTAATTTAATAGTATGCTTCTGTCCTAGGAAAAGGGCTGAGTAATTTTCTCGAAAAGGTTGTGCTTGTACCTGTCGTACTTTGGACTTGCCTCTTTCCTGTAAATTTGTAAACCTGTCCCACTCAAACTTTCAGTGTTTCATGGCAAACACCCACATACTTGTTGTTCTTGGTGCTAATTTACTTTTCCTATTCGTTTTGCCCTTACTGTCATGTTGAAGGCTCTCGACAGCTTTGTCAGGAGATGTCAGGAAGGCCCCTAACCCGTGTCTAACTGGAATTCTAAGGGCCAGGCCTGCTGTGGTGGTGCGTTGCGTTGGGCCCAGCTGTGGTGCGTGGAGGCCCAGCCCTGCCGGCTCCTGCTCCAGGGGTGGCTGCGGTGGCGGGGCCTGGCCTGAGCGGGCCTGGCTGTGGGCCTTGGCCTGCTGGTGGTGGAGTCTGCATCTCCTTCAGGGCATCGTGAACGGTTATAAAAAACTATTTCGTTTACCTTCTGCATAAATCTTAATAGCATGATATACAGTGTACTTGTTGGTAATTGAGTTTTCATCTAATTTCTGTGCATTTTTCCCCTTTCCATGAAGACCTTACCTGTTTGGAGCAGGATGTTTTTCCATAAAAGCTCCATGGTGAGTTCCCAGTTCAAACCCAGCATGCCTATAATTCATCTGCTGTCCTCACTGAAAATAACTCTGTGCTTAGACTTTTTAATTTTGGATTAATTTTTTTTTTATTTGTTTACTTGCATGGCTGATCCATAGGTGGAAGCACGGCATAATTTCACTTTTAAATTATGGATGCGTGTTCACTATCAAGCATTGTCAAAGAAATGCATTCACTTTTTATTTTTTTCTTACCTTTGAGAGGGCATTTAATTTTTAACTAACAGAGAAGTTGAAAAAATAAATTATTTCCCAGTGGACGAAAATGATTGCAATGACTTTCTAAGACGACTGCCTTTTTTTTCTATAAAGGTTCCTTTATTACTGTAGCACTGAGTTGCTTTCAGACAGAAAACATCACTGATGACCTCTCCAAAATAAGCCAGATTAGCAGTGGATAGGCAGTAAGGTACTGTGGTAAAACAGATGAAGTAGTAAAATGGGCACTTCAAAATATAAAAAGATGCTTCTCACACTTGAGAAAAAAATAAATAAACCACAGTTCCATTAATATCAGAATATTTGAAATAATAAGGGGTTTTAGTTTTAATATGTAAAATTGCAGCATGTTACAGAAAATACAGATAGAGGGAAAAAAAACACTTTAAGAAGTTTCCCTGTGTTGGAGCTTGGCTCAGTATTTGTACAGTGCTGCATAACCTCCAGTCACCTTTTGGTAGGGAGATGGAGGTTAGGAGGTTGAAGTTTGCAGCAGGAGGCAACAAAAATGGAAGAAGCTTGAACATCTTATGACTTCCTTAGAAAATTTAGAAACTTTAAGCAAGGAGGTTTTTGGGTTTGGCTTGGGTTGGGTTTTGTTTTTAAGTTTAGCTGAATTACTAGCTTGTATCTCTCAGTATCTATTAGGATATTTGCATATGGTTCTTGTTTCTACTCCTAGGAGTTTGTTCCGCATGCATCGCTCCCTTCTGTCCCTGTCAAAATGCTGCCTTCAGCAGCAAGAACTTCCAGAGAGCTTCGTTAGGGTGTGGAGTTCTCGAGGGAAGGGCAGAGGAAGCTGAGGAGGGACAGGGGAGCTGGACCAGACAGGAAAACAAAGGCGCTAAGGGCAAAAAGGTGACACTGACTTGTTCCTAGTGAACACCTGGTGACTGGGGCAGTCTTCCTAAGAACCAATTCTAAACGTCGTTTAGGATGCACCGAAGTATTTCATCCGATGGTGATCTGAGAGCTGAAAAGGCTCCGGAAGAGGAGTTTTGGAAGCAGATTGTCTTAGCAAATGATGTGTCGGGCACCACCCGCATGAAGCAGCAGAGATGCTTGTCAACCCAAAATTGTTTTAGATTGAGGCAAGATTAAAAGGCCTAGATTAAAGAGGGGAATATATGAAATAGAGTCAAAAATTGTTGCCCGTCTTTCACAAGACTCTTTTGTGGTTTGGTTAATGCCAGTGCTAGCTCAAAAAGATGGTCCTTCCTAGCCTACAGAGAAATTAGGATAAAAAACACACTTTGGGTGGGGGAAGAAATCATGTTGTTTCCATTAAGGTCTTCATGAGACCTAAAATTATGTAAACAAAATGAATGGAGATTTGACAGCTTACTGCCTGGCAAATAAAGGAGCCTACCGTTTCTTTTGTTGCTTTTTCTTCCTTTATTCCTGATTTGACAGCTGGAAACTTGTCTTTGTTTTGTTTTAGGCACAACAACAATGAAAATTTATGTACTTTGAGAGCAGATACGCTTTTCCAGTAATTTCATGTGTAATCGCAAATTTCACGCAGTATTTTTCTCCTGATACTTTTGTTGCTGCTCAGGTAGTCTTGATAGAACTTTTGTCTTCAGAAATTGTATCGTTTCCGTGCCAGTGGGTTTAGCCGTGGAGTTGTGGATAAGTGCTCTTGTTTTTATGACTCTGTTGTATTTGAAGCCTATTAATATAAACCCAATGTAATTCTCAGTATTTGATTGATTAAAGCAGTTCCTTCATATCATATATATATGTGCAGTTTATTTTTTTAATTCGTGTCACTTGTTTGATGATGAACGTCAGGACAAACCTAGGAGCCAGCAGTATTTTATGAGACATAAAGTTCTTTGAGGACCATTCCATTGCTGTACTGCGTAGCCTCTGGTTTTCATACTTGTCTATGGTTTTCAAAATATTTTAATAGTATTAATTCTTGTTAATTCTTTCTTACATAAAGTAGAAAAATATCTAATAATGAAAGTGTAAACTAGCTAAAACATTGTCATAATTTGTGATTTTTGTAAGGAAACATGAAAGAACTTGCATGCTGTGGTTGTCTTTTCATTTCTTGTTACGATCTGACAAAGTGATGTCTTAATTTTCTTCTTTAGTTTGCTCCCATCCCTTTTTGTGCCGTTTCGGTAGACAATGTTCATGTATGTTTTTCTCTGGACATGTATGCATCTACATCTCAGTCCTTCTCCATTTAAAATGGAAATAATTCTCCAAGATTATGTTTAAAAATTGAATTAATATCAACAACACAACTTTCCCAAATGTAGTGGTGTTTAGCTGGAGTTTGGGATTAGTTTGACTTTTGATAGTTGGCTTTGTCATTGACTTCAGCTGGGACAGGTGATCGTCAACTGCTGGTAACTGAAATGACACGAACACAGACTTCACTTGAGGCACAGCTCTTATTAAATTTATAGCAGAACAAGAACTGTGTCATTTAAAGGGGTTTTTTATTGCTGTTGTACTTTTGCTGTAGGTTTATGCACAGGTACAACTGGGCTAAAAGTACTGCTGTGTCTCATTGAACTCTTGGTGTAGTTACACAGTTAGGTAGACCCAGAGAGGAAGAAGTACATCACCTTTTTATCCTCCTTATGTCTTAAATATAGTGCCCCTGCTTCTAATGTGGAGGATTGGAATTATGAGGGTGAACATTCTGGTCTTGTTAGCTTCACTTTGGGTTTTTTTTTGTTGATTCCCAACAACCTGCACCTCTTCCTGCATCGCAACCCCTTTCAGTAAAAATATTGTTCAGTCTTTTGAAAGTTAGTGTGTTGTGAAGATTCTTGTAAATTCAGTGTTTTTGAAAGTGAGACCAAATGTGCCTTAATTCCAGTTCTTGGGGTAATTTATGAAGTGCTGACAGGCTAAGAGCAAGTAAAGAGCAGGAGTTCATAGCAGAAACAAGTCATTCACCACCTACCTTCAACATTATTGTTTTGTTATCATTTATAAAGCTGAGAGGGTGTTTGGGTCTCCGTAATAATGAGGATTTATAGTTTCCAAGTTGTTAAAATATCACAGTGACACGAAAATGTATTTTTCTAATGGCATTACTGTTACTGAAAATAACTGGGCTTTTGAGGTTTACTGTAAGAAAGAAATCTGAGTTGGAATGTGTTGATGAAAACTCAGGGACAAAGTCAAATGGTGGCAGAACGACGGATTCCTCAGGTACAACAGATTTCAGATCTCAGCAGGGTTTTCAGAAATACATCTAAACCAAAGTGATGCACTGGCCATGGGTTTTTTTGCTTGTCTTTGTTTTTTAGCAGGGCTAAGTTTAACCACATGAGTATTTGCGTTTTACAAGACCTGCGCTTTCTGTCTACAAAGCATCGTTCCTGTAAGGAAAATGTTTTGGCACTGAAACCAGCACTTAAATGCATGCCTTCTTGACATCTTCAAGACGTGGTGCGAATACGACGTAGCTGAGACCATTTCTTCCAAAGTTGGTTGTATCTGTATTTTGTTGAGCATGGTTCTTTGGGATGAACAGTGTGGAGAACCCTGCAAAAAAGCATTGTTAGGGAACCCCATTCGCTTTTCCCCAAAGGCGCGGGGAAACGGGTGAAGTCAGTTTTGTCTCTGTAGAAGTTTACTCCAGTTTGTAGTTGAGAATCGTTTTTGCTCCTATTGTTTTTTCCATTTGAAATTATTTTCATAACCCAAGATTGTTTTGAGTAAAATTCGGAATATTAATTTAGTGTAGAAAGATTCTCTTTTCAAGAATTTGTAAGAGGAAGTGTCTACTGCTGGATCGTACCTGCACTCGTAGTTTGTTCTGTATTGGCTGATGGATAACACTGCCCTGAACAATCGTATTCTGTACTACAGTCGCTTATTGATTAAGGTGTAGATCAGTAAGTAACAAGACTCTGGTTAGTGCATACGTTTGAATTTTCATTTCTGAAGGAATATTAGTGTATGAATATTTGGAAGGTGAGAGCTAGAAGTAGTTATCGGTACAGTTTAAAATTGCAGCTTCTGTGACAGATGATTATTTCAAAATGAAAGAAATCTGGTCTGGTTTGGGGTTTTTTTAGCAACTAATTAATATGTTAATATCAATTTAAATCTTGCAGTGTGGGCCATGAAGTGCCACTGCAAGCAAGGTGATATATTTATAGTTGTGAACTTTTTGGAACACAGGTTTCTGACCCAGTAATCTGTAGCCGTAGTTTTAACAGTTGGATATTAAGTGCTTTGTGGTGGTTCAATATCAGAGTTACTGACTGTACATTGCAATTGCTCTTCTGGGACGTTCTAGCTTCTCCTGCATGTACGAGAGCTTCAGGTCCACGAAAGGTTTGCCTGAATCTTTCCACTGGCTCTGGTCAGTGCAATGGAATTCCTTTGGAAAGGGATTTTCTTTTTGCTTTTAACTGAAGCGTGTGACCATGGCCTTGCTGTGATGTGAAGTGATGGATGGCGAGGGGCTGAGCCCCTCTGTGCTCCACCGAGTCCCTCTGTCAACCGGCGGTGCAAGGGGCTTGGAAGCTCAGTTGCACTTTCTGGAAATCGCTTCCAGAAACCTGGATGAAAATGCAGTGTGAGTGCAAACCAGTCGTGCTTTCCCCCACTTTGGTAAATGACCTCATTTCCAGTATGCTGTGCAAGAGCATTTGCTGCTTTAGGTGGGTTCATGTTGAAGGCAGTTTTAAATGTTTCAAGTCACAGGACAGTAATGATGGAGGCTCTGTGTATTTCACCATGTGCCATATTTTCCAAGTGTCGCTTCCTACAGCTCGTTGTTGGAAGGAAATGAAGGGTTTGAGCTCAGTGCGAGTTTTGCCATTTATTTTGGGCAAATCAGGACTGAGCTGCAAGGGACCAAGGTTTCGGTCTTTGGGCAGCTGCAGTCTCTGCAGCCAGGTGCAGGAGTTTGAGAGAAGCCCCGTTTGTAGAATACTGTTGGTTTAATTTGCTTTACATTATGTTGACTCCTAATCTGTTCTTGGTTTACTATCCCTGTCAGTTCATTCTGTTGTACCTCTTCACCTGTATACAAGTAATTTTCCATAAACAACAACAAAAAAGTAGTATGAATCAAGTGCCATTATAATTGTGCATAGTGTTTGAATAGCTCTTTGCTGAGTTTAAATATTTTTCTGCTGCTTAGTTGCATCATAATACTTGCAATAATTTGTTTGCATATACGTGTATGCACACACACTTCTTAGAATTGACGATCATTACTTAAAACAGCAATGTTAATGTGTTGGGGTAATCACAGGCTGATATAATGTGGAACAAGAAATTAATAGAGAAAAGGAAGAGAGGAAGAGGTAGCAAGAGAAGGGAGCAGTGAAATAGATTATAGAGAAACATAAAATAATCCAACTAAAAAGAGGGAGTGTGGAGAAGGAGGAATCCTGCATGAACTTCTCAAACAGCTTTTCTCTGAAGGAAAGGGTGAAATCCTGGTTTAATGAGCTGAGGAAGTGAGCAATGCTCTGGACATAGCTCTGAGTTGATGCAAAGCAGGATGTTAGGTGTCTTCAGATTCCTGTAAGGAGGAACACTGAATGGTGTTTCTACAGAACGGAGCTATAAACCACTGTGTCAGCTACATGTGCCTTGTGGTGTTGCGGAAGAGGAGGCATCTTAATCTGTTTTTATGCAATGCAATTTCTGATTTGTTTTAACACGTAGCTCATGAGCGTATGCGTTGTTTCCTTTCCCTTGTACCCCCTGCATGTTGTTCCCTCTCGCCCTTTGTCCGTGTCACGTCCATCCCAGTGGCTTCAATGGCGCCAGGACCGTGCTGAGTTACAGCTGATCAGCAGTCAGTGGCAGCATTATTTGTCAGTATCTTTTGAAAATGCAAGAAAATACCAGCTGCCTAGAATGACTGACCCAGAATCTATATTTTCATTCCCAAAGGACTTACAATTAGAAATGTTTGTATTCACTTTGGAAGGTGTTTCTATTGAATGGAAATATTCAATAATGGGTCTTTTAAACGATCCAACCAGTTCTCCATCAAGAGCCAGTACTGTTCTTCAAGTTAATGAGTTCAGTGATCAAGGAGAATTTGGGAGCTGTTATCAAGAAGCACTAAGCATCTGTAAATCCTGCTAAATCTTATGGGAACTGCAGATATTCACCACTTCTGAATTAGTATCTTAGAATGACTGTTAAGCAAGGGACATCTTAATTTTTGAGAGTTAACTTTCATAATTTTCTTTTCTTCTTTCTTTAAGCAAATCCAAACCAGCTCCACAGATTTCACCCAGTAAGTCTGTGGGAGGAGAGTTTTGTGTCGCTGCAGTCTTTGGATCATCAAGGTCATGGTTTGCAAACAATCCTGGTCTGAAAAGAGAGAAAGGTTGGTGCATTACAAAAACAAGATCTGCATTTAAATTTAAATTCTCTGTTTTATTTTCTCATTCTGCGATAGCTTTTGAGCAGGTGTTGCTTCTCTGTAGCTTTTGTTTTTCTTAAAGTCAGTGATGGTGATTTTCAGGAACGTGGTTGGGGTGCTTTTGGTAAATAGGGCAATTCATAAGAAATTCTAATTAGTGAAATAAATCATTGATCTTCTATTATGGTATAATGACAGAAAACAAACTTTGATAGTTCAGTCCAAAACTACTGCGTGGAGTTTCACTGAAAAAGCTATGAGGTAAAGATGAGACACCTTTGCTAAAGCAAAGGTACAGACGTATGTTTACCTGAACGCACCTTGGTGAGAAACTCTATTGCCCCTTCTCTTATATGGGATATTCAGGGGTTTTTTGAAACAAGGGGGAAATTGTGTGCTTTGTACAATTTTCTCTTTATCTCTCCAGCCCTTTCACTTCTTTTAATTCACATTTTTGACTGCAAGCATATAAAGGCAAGACACTTGAAACAATAAGGAGCCTGCTGTTTCTGTAAACATCTTTTTCTGTTTCTGCTGTGCTATTGCAATAGGATTTTCTTTCTTCTTGCAAGCAGATCAATCGAAACAGTTTGTAGTGGAGTCGCTGTATATTATCAGCTGTTACGGGAGCCTGGTGGAGCACGTGCTGGAGCCACGGCCGCTCAGCACCGCTCCGAAGATCAGCGATGACACCCCTTTGGAGATGCTGACGTGCCCAAGAGCCAGCTGGACTTTGGTTAGGTAGCTCATTCCTTTTACTACTTCTTTTTGTTCAGAAAATGATTGTGAGCTATTTTTTGGAAGGGATGAATGAACTGCATCGTGATTTCCACCTGTGTTTTTATCTTAAAGTTTGTTTTAAAGACTCTTAAAGTTTTCCATTGAAAGAGAGGACTCTCCATAGCAAATTCAAGCCTTCCTCTTCATATAGTTCTGTTAGTGCTTACGTGTCCGAATGGGAGCAAACCACTTAAACACTTCTGAGGACATGGAGCTACATGAACTTGTTTACACATCAGTAGAGATCCTTATCAGTTGGTTATTTTAAATGATCAGATCATAATTTAGCTTTTTATGTAAGGACTAGAAACAATTATTTTAATAGTGTTAAAGTACAAAATCCTGCCGTGAGACCTGAGTGAGGTTTCCTCTACGAAGTACTGCAAAGAATTAGGTGAATTATGCTGTAAGTAGCTGAAGGTAGCATTTCTTAAGACAGTTGAAGAAATTATTCCTGACATGTGGAAGAAAGTAAACAGAAATTGATGAGAAAGTGTTGTCAGTGCTTTTGACGTTTTAAAATATTTTTCTATCGATTTTTCGTGGCTCCTATATTCCTTAGTGCTGCTTATGGCTGGACTAGATTGATCAATACTTGATTTACCAAGCTATTTAGGAATGGCCCACCCTAATTAAAATTACAACACAGACTTCTAGACCATTATTGTTGAAATGAGTAGGTTGTAATGGAATTGAAAATTCTAATTGGATCAATAGTCCATAACTTTACACAGCTTTATTTTCACAGTTTGTAAATGCTCGATGACTTTACAGTATCGAAGCAATGCTAGTTAACAGAAGAAAAAAGTTCCCCAGCTTCTCTTGTGTGTTTGTATAACATCAGCATGACACACAATGGTCCTAAACATATTTACCAACTGAATCTAAACCGCCTTCATCTTTTTTTTACGCAATACATGCTGCAGTCGACAAACAAGTATTGTCTTTGCCTCACAATCTGCGTGACTTGGTCCTGCTGCTCGACTGGCTGTGGTGTATTGCAGTGTTTGAACAAGCTAATTTAAATAATTACAAACATTTTGTGAGCTTGTATAGATAATTACATGTGATGACAGAAACACTGATTTACATTCTCTGTATTAGCTTAAATATTAATAGTCTTGTGTTTTACCTCAGAACTCCTCAGTGGAATGAGCTCCAACCACCATTTAATGCAAACCATCCCCTGCTCCTGGCTGCGGATGCCGTGCAGTACTACCAGTATCTGCTGGCTGGCTGTAAGTAACTGACAACTTTTTCTCTTGTCTTACGTGTGCACTTTAACCCAAGCGTGACTTTCTGAGTTGTTTTTTCAACCTGCATTTATTTCAGTACAGATCTACCCCAGAATTGGGCTTCATGTAACCAACTGTATCAGTAATGGTAGAGCAGCGACTCTAGCCAAACTAAGAGTGCTTGGCAGGCCTTGCAAGTGTGACCCACTAGATCCCCTAAAGCCTTTGGGGTTTCTCCACCTCATTTCTTCTCATGCTTCTAGCTTTTAACCTCCTGTGAATTCAATACTCGGTGACAAGCGAGTGCGTCTCCCTGTTGTTGCCTCTCCCCTGAGTTGCTGGGCTGCTTCCAGCCGAGGCTTAGGCAGCTGCTTCCTTCGGGAGCCCTGACACCGCTGCCAGGCTCACCTGCCTCATCCTGGGCTTTATCCAGCCACCTCATTCACAGGGAGCCAATATGCATATTCAGAAACATGTGTATATCTAATTATATATATAAAGTATCTTTAAAACATGTATTTTATATTGCTTTTATGGATAAATGGTCATTTATGTTATTTTTTTGACAATTCAAACAAACGAAGAATGTTAACAGTGAGCAGCAAGTCGCTCCTTTTTTATCTAGGATGTAGGCAAGATCAAAGTGACATAAGAGAGTTTCCCAAGGGAACAACTCTTGGCATATGTAGAGGTACTCATGGGGAAACTACACCCTCTGCACAGTTGTCAGTGCAGTTAATGCCAGCTCATTATGTGACACGGGCATTTTAAAATGCAGAAAGTGGACATCTGGGCCAAAAGGCTGTATGTCTGAATGTGACTGGTAAAAGCAGCACTGACACCAGTTCAGGTCTGCTGCTTCTACCTGCTCCAGCTCAAAATGTTGTGGAAACATCCAAGCTTAGGGTCTTCTTCTTTCAGTGCTGCATTGAAAAAGGAAGAAAACTCAAAGGGTGAAAAAGAATATGAAAAAGTAATTAATAGTGCATACTTCTGCCCTAGATGTGCCTTTTTTTGCTAGATTCCTGCGTTATTTTCCTTTCACTTTTAGGTATGAGAGTTCTGCTTTGAGATAAAAGCTCTTTGCAAGGATGTGCTTTGGCTGTATAGTATTTCACGATGCAAATACAGATCACAATTTTCAAATGAGTATATATCTAAAATTAGGTGTCCAAGCCTACACTTAAATTTTCATATAAATATTTGAAGCATTAAGTACAATCAGGTCAACAAATATATTTCTAATTTATACCAAAGCCTGTAATAGACACTACTAACTATAAAGCATAGGTCTAATTTCTTATTGTAGTTTAAGGTAATTGCTGCCACACAGTCTGCTTATGCTGCTGATAATTCATTTTGGTATTTTTATTTTTATCCATTTTTTATGCACCTGCTGCTGTGGCTGGTGCTGAGTATTCTTGAAACAGTCTCCAAAAATACCTTAAATTCACAAACGCTCCCTGTGTTTGTAAGTCCTCGCAGCTTGCCTGTTTGGGCCAGATTTCTTCCTCTTCCTCACCCTCCCCAAACTCTGCTGTAGTCTTAGGTATCTTGATCATCCATGTGGGTTTCAGCTATTTTCCCTGCACCCCATCAAACATATAAATATATGAATTATTTTATGTAGTATAAAGTTATTGTACTATGGGTCCAGGAGCACAGAATGCTCTCTGGAGTAATTTACTTTGTAAAAGTAGTTTGTCTGCTTTTTAGTTTCTGTTGAAATTAAGAGCAATACATTGCAAAGATGTGGTCCGAACAAAAGCCCTTCTGTGAGTATCGATGCTTATCTCCACAGATCACGTTTATCCCGCATACTGAATTCAGGGATGGATGTGGTTCACTCTGTGTATTTCTTTAACAGCTCAAATACATTTCAGATGGTTTTGTACTGATAACTT
>NW_010194095.1:0-15510 GCF_000695765.1 Mesitornis unicolor | reverse complement strand
CGGAAGAGGAATGAGAGGTAGGTAAATTCCAACAAAATAATGAATTTGGTTTATATGAATTACAGTGAAGACTTTGAGTTCAGGTTTTAATTCACATAATAGGAATTCATTAAGATGGGTGGGGATTAGAATAATAAAATAATAAATACTGAAGACGAAAAGGAATCCAGAGAACATAGTAAAAATGGCATTAACGGAGAAATCTGCGTATATCTGATCCTCTTTGAAGTTTATTTGTCTTCTGTTTTTATTCTATCTGAAGCTACTCAATGAAGTTTCTGAAAAAATGGAGTCAAACCAGGTTTCACACAAAAGAGTCCAAGACACCTGTTAGCTTTCCCCCTATTAAATCCCTGCTAAAACGGAGTTATCTGGCTCTGCTTACCTGCAGCAGTGTAATGGCTGACATTAGCCCAGGCCTGTGGTTTGATGTGCTATCGCTTCCGTCAGTAAGTTTAATTGCCAGCAAATGGCTAAATAGGGGTTGAGGGTGAATGTTACATCTGTCTGCCACGTTAGTGGTAAGAGGAATTCTGGCGCCGTTTCAGGGTCACTATTTGTATCTGTCTCTCAGAGGTAGAATACAGCAGTTTCTCTCGGTTTCTGTATAGCATTTCTGCCAATTGTTTGGCTCCATTAAGTGTGCAGGGGAAATAAAAGCCTGAATGACCAAGTCACAAGGGGGTATGGATAGACCCTTTCTTTGTCCACACTCAGAACATTGCATTAGGTCTCATTATCCATTTATAATAAGTGACCTTTGCCCCCCGGGTCATTGAAAAATACTCAGTGTGCTTTTTAGCACAGAGTACCTCTGTCAGCAGACGGACAGAACAATGAAGCGTCTGGCGCGCTGCTCGGAGGGCTGCACTTGTGCAGGTTTTCAGAAAGATGCAGCTTGATGCCAAAACACAGGACCAAAATCTTCCTTAGCCTCTGAAAAGTATAAAGTAAGCCAGTGAGTTCTTGCGAGGAAAAGAGAGTATTCTAAAAGTACTGCATTTAATTATTTACACATAGTTCACCTTCTAATATTTTTTTAAAGAATCTTAAAGTTATATTCACAGCTAATAAGGAAGTAACAAGGCGCCATTGTTTGCAGAAATATTTTGTACAACAAGTGTCCAAGACCTTTATCCCAAGGGTATTTGTAAGTGGATTAGCACAGCTGTTTCATTGCTTTGAGGTCATCTGTGACATCTGCTGCAGAAACCTGGATCAGAGTGTGCAGCTCCTGTCTACCTGAGCACTTTATCGTGGCTGTGGTTGGTACAGAGAGGTGAGCAAGTGGGTAGCGAGAGATTTGGACCTTTCTGTAAGTTCATGTGTTGAAAGTGAACTTGCACGTTGAATTCCACAGCCTGCAGCCTGCGGAAAGGGTCTGTACCCTGCTCGTGCTGCAGGCTGTTTGCAGTTCATCAGAGTAAAAACAACCGGTCCCAAGAATCTCCTCACCTTCTGACAGAGCAGATTGCAGACTTTTGTTTTCATCAGAGTTCATCCTGCAAAACCCCGGATGTATTGCAGTCCTCAGGTCTTCAGTGCTGGGTGTTAGGTGCTGGATGTTTCTCTCCTACCCTTCTCAGATTTAATACATAATATTTTACCTTTTGTGTCTCCAGTATTTCCTATTTATTTGCCTGTGTTCTGAGCAACTCTTAAATCTAATCACAACAGAGGAAGGAAATGTAAGTTGCATTTTATTCTTCCTAGATGTTTTTCCTATACCATAAATACCATCACCTGGTATAGTTTGGCTGTTGTAGCAGACCTGGCAGTGGAGTTGTGTGCGGCACTGCCTGCACGCACAGGAGGGTTTCTGGGCCCCACAGGAACTTGGGATGTAAAGGATTTGGCTTTCTTCAGAATTGCCAAGCTTCGTCTTTACTTATTCTTTAAGTACTACTTGCTTCCTGTTGATTAGTACTTAGGAATTAAGAATCTCCTGTAGTACAAACTCTTGAGGCGTGCTGTTAAGATGTACTTTTTGTGTCCATCACAGTCAGCTGTTTGTGTTCAGGGCTTTTTCCAATGAATACCTTTCTCTACTACCGTAACTCAGTGTCTTACATATTCGATTGACTTAACTCATGTTTCATTTGTCTGTCTTCTGTAACTTCCATTTTTGCATGTTTAATTCATAGGCACACGTGCATGGTAATACAATGGAACTGCAATGAACAAAGATAACTCTGCATAACAGCAGAAAATCTTACATCTCATTTCATACTTCTGACTTCCTTTCCTCCTTACCCCTCCTCTTTGAATTCACTGTTTCACTGCACTGGAGGAACTGACTGTAGCTGAGATATCTGAAACATGGACAATTAACACATCAATGAAAAAAGGTGGAAATCAGACCAAAAACTGCCCCAAAAAGGTATTGAATACAACGAGATTTGATTTCTCTCCTCTGGCTCTGGAAGGGGCACCTTCACATTCCGGGCAAGAGTTTTGGCTCATCAGGACCAATTTCATGGAGATGACCTGCAGTTGTCAGAAGCAGGACAATGACAAGAATTAATGTATTAACTGGTATGCAGTACTCTTTGACAAATTGCTTACTAAATACATCAAAATTGATTGGACATTCTGTGTTTAAATTGACAAATGACTGCATTAGGGGAAGGAGGGAAATCCATTAATTACAGCTGCCCTCAACCATAGGAAATGTAATCATATAAATATAGATTTTGTTAAAACAAAAGTCTCTACTTTACTATAGTGTTGCTGGTAAGTGTACTTGCACCTCCTTGCTATTAAACCTCCAATAGGAGGTTTTGAAGACAGATCTTTGCAATTGGCTTTTAAATAATCCAAGACCATTTCTGCTGTGTTAAAAGGAATGATGCAGGGTTTCTGTATCCCACTCTGACCGCTTCTGGAAATTGTTTCTCTCTCAGAAAAATGGACATGTAGCTGAGGCTTCTGCTGTCTCATTAATTGTTTATTCTAAATGCAATGTAATTCATATTCCGTGATGGTGGGATTTGAACCAGTACTCTGTATTCTTGTTCTTTGTCCTGTACTGGTTTCCAAGTAGTATTTACAGGGCTGTTACTTATTTCTGAGTAAGAATTTGCACTTGAGTTAGGCCTGAAGATACAATCAGTTTTATGGACTTCTTTAAGGGATTCTTGAAAAGATTAAGTCTGTATTTATAGCTGCCTTTGACTTTTGGCTGTTACAACAGATTTTCATTTCTGGACCAACTGTTGTACATATCTTGTGTTTTACTGAAAATGGCTTTCATTAGAAGTCAAACTTAGTAACTCCTCGTTGTCTTCAAAGGGAGAGGGTCAGCCTTTCCTCACTGTTTGTTTGGGCTAAATGATAACGCAATTTATACAGATAATCCCTGTAACTCTGACATTGTGTTTGCACTTCCTGCTCCCTCTAATGAAAGCTCTGCACCCTGAGCAAGGCTGTTGCCTCTATGCAGCGTTGCGGTTCTTTATGGCCTATTTTATGTTCCTTTCATACATTCCACTGATGGATGTAAAAATTCCATACGTAGAGCTGGTGAATATTGTGCAGTGAAAAGCAGGACTGAAAGGAAGAGTAGTGAGTATATTAAGTAGTTGTATGAATATGTGCTATGAAGACAGATGCTACGAGAAACAAGCTACGATGCGTGTAATCATAGCCAAACCACTGCCATATGAGTTGCATCGAGCAGTCCCAGTAAGGAATCTGGTCATTCTGGTCTGCAAGCTTTTTTCCATGCACAGCAGAGCATGATGGTGGTCTAGTAACAGGCTAGTGAACTGGGACTGGTAGTTACATTTGGTGCTCTGCTGCTTCTCAGCCTCCTAATTCTGTTTTCCTTCTTGTACTCTTTCACGTGTGCATATTGAGCAGTGCATTCTTTCTCTCTCTTGCTGATATGGAATACTGTGGAATATTGTGTCCAGTTCTGGGCCCCTCAGTTCAAGGACAGGGAATTGCTTGAAAGAGTCCAGTGCAGAGCCACAAAGATGATGGAGGGAGTGGAGCATCTCCCTTATGAGGAGCGGCTGAGGGAGCTGGGTCTCTTTAGCTTGGAGCAGAGGAGACTGAGGGGTGACCTCATTCACGTTTATAAATTTGTAAATGGCGAGTGTCAGGAGGAAGGAGCCAGGCTCTTCTCTGTGATTTCAAAGGACAGGACAAGGGGGAGTGGGTGCAAGCTGGAGCATAGGAGGTTCAATCTGAACATGAGGAAAAACTTTTTCACTGTAAGGGTTACGGAGCACTGAACAGGCTGCCCAGAGAGGTTGTGGAGTCTCCTTCTCTGGAGACACCCAAAACCCTCCTGGCCGTGTTCCTGTGTGACCTGGTCTGGGTGATCCTGCTCTGGCAGGGGGGTTGGACTGGATGAGCTTTTGAGGTCCCTTCCAACTCCTGATATTCTGTGATTCTGTAATATGAAAGAATAGATGTTATATGGTGAGTACCCCACTATACATAGCTACAGTGTGCGTGTGCATAGCATGTTCTGTAGGGCACGAGCTGGATCCTGCTGTGTGTATGTTCAATGTCTGCCACAACAGAGCTCCATTTCATATAATACAACTGATCAAAACCAGAGCCCGTTCTGTAGCAGCAATGATGCTATGGTGTAGTTATGAGGTGTTCAAAGCCTTTTTGCTCTGTTTCTGTGACATCTCCGCATGGTCACGCTCAGATGCAAGCTTGGGGTGGTTTCAGCAGTTGGTGCTTTCTGCTGCCCGTTACCGTGTCCTGCTGGGCTTGACTGGTTCTGCAGCAGCACTGGGAACGCTCTGGAGCGGCGCTGGCCGCCTTGGCAG
The DNA here is from genome assembly GCF_000695765.1 of Mesitornis unicolor. Lineage (NCBI taxonomy): Eukaryota > Metazoa > Chordata > Aves > Mesitornithiformes > Mesitornithidae > Mesitornis > Mesitornis unicolor. The sequence continues at coordinate 10,720 of NW_010194095.1, read as the reverse complement.
ACGGTTGTACTGATCATACAAGTGTTCCCCAAACTCCTGGCCTTTCAGATGTGCCTCTGCACCACAGGTGAGGGCCTTTCCACAAAATTGTGTCCATTGAGTGTGAAGGGCTTGAAACTGCAGGAAAGGACATACCATTCGTGAAAAGTCAGTTACTTGGGAACATATGTTTAGCCTTATTATTCAGATGGGAATTTTTAAAATATATTTTCTAGATTCTCAGTTTCCCATTGTTATTCTTCCTACTTGAAATTGGCTCTAGCTAGTATATCGTTTGCATGAAGTTCTACTTTATTATTGCTGTGTAATAAAGGAATGCTACATACTTTTAAAAACTTCCTGGGTCTCCATATCAGTAGTTTCAAAGGAGTTGTGCAGATGTACTTTAAAAATCCAGATCCTTGGGGAATAATTTGTAATTCCTTGAAATTCTGAGGAGGACTTCTCTATACAGAAAAATTAGTTTCAGAATTTCAGAGAATTCATCCTTAAGTGTTTATCTTGACTCAGGTATTCTCTTCAAATATTACATGATAACACTGTCTGTATATATGAAAATGTAAGTGATATAAGTCAAATATGTTGTAGAAGAATTTGGGCAGTTTAAAAAATGTTTCATATTTGGCTTTTTTTACTGTGTTTAAAACTGCAACAGATCTTATTTTTATATATGTTTTAATATATATTTTATGAGTACAGTTAAAAAATGTCAAGTGAAAGTGATGCCAGGCATGCATTTTTCTTACAAAATTGTTACATGTAGTGAAAATGGAATTTTCAGGTTTGTTTCTTACACGTGGAGGCATAACAGATTGCAGGCTAATCTGCATCACCTCCCCATTCCAGAAAAGATGTTTCTAATGAAATTGTAGTTCATGGTCTTTTTGAAGGGAAAACTGAGTTTCCCTAGGACTGTAACCTGCACTTCCTGCTCCCTGCAGGAAACGGGATTAAGTGGTAAAGGGAAGCAAATTTGATTTCTGACTGAGCACGGGACTGATTGGGGTAGAGAGGAAGAGGGCAGAGGGCGTTTCGTAACAGTGCTGCATCATTGCCTATGAGCAAGGGAGTAAACCATGCTACGGTCTTCAGCCGTAGTTGGTGTTTGGAAATAACATAGACAAGGTGGATAAAAATGAGCTCTGTAAGGTGCATTGGATGATGCCGATGTACGTTAATTTTCTGGTGCATATGTACACCTGGGCATGTGCATGGCTTCGTCAGATTTCTGAGTACTTGCCTATCTTAATCCATATTTTATAAACTAAATGCTGGAAACAGCACTACGTATAGGAATTAAAATACTTTCAGATGTGTACAAACAACAATAATGAACAAGGGCACATGCTGAAACAGTTCTTTACTATTCTTGCATGGTCATCTGGAACTTCTTAGAGAGGGGTCCATCAACACGCAGGGGTCAGTTTTCAAAGCAGTGTACAGGGATTTAGCCGCGCGACTCCTATTGACGTTAATGGGAGTCAAACGGGTAAATCCCCACGCACCGCTTTGAAAATTTACTACTAAGCCTCTTGACTTCTCACTACATACTTTGATTGTAACAGTAATCCATGGTTAACATAATTTTCCCGACAATAATGTCAAACATACTTTTGAAGTCAGTGAATTATAGAAATAGTTACCTCTTCCATAATTCTTTAAAGATGGCCATCAGATGGATTTCACTATAGGTTTGTGCAGTTGAAATTATTCTTAAACTCAGGAAAGAATATGTATGTTATCCTGTGGTACAGAACCGATAGTCTGCTCGCAGTCCGAGCATTTAAAGTGTTGAACAGCCTTAGGATACTCCATACTGCGAGTAATGTCAAGTTCTAGCTCTGCTCAGCTTTAAGTGTGCATTGTACTTGACTGGTTTGCTATGGAGCTTTAAAAAGGAGGCTGGAGTTGAACACAGTGGATGTTTACCTGTCTTGCAGTGCAACCAGGAGTGATAGTGGAGCCTGGATGCCTAATCAGCAGCTTTTAGGGGAAAAAATGCCAGGCGGGTGACTGTCAGACTGGTGTGAAGTAGGGAGCAAGAAAAACAGTCATCAAAGCTGGGGAAAATCTAAGGAGAATTCATACCCTGGTTCTAGACCTATCTGTTGCTTTAAGATTAAAGTGCTGATGCAGGGACTGGATGGTCTGTAATGCACCCAGTAAACTGTGAGCAATATACAAATAATGAATGAATAAACCTGCAAGTCAATTGGTGGTGTGGAAAAACCGTTTAAACTCTTGGTGTACAGGGGATTTTAGCTTAATGCATACAAGAGTCTCAGAAAGTCCTAGCAGGAAAAAAATGAGCAGGGAGAAGTGTTTGGTAAAAGAGAATCTTTTAATTTGCTTGGCACACTCCTGCGGAAGTTTACAAGCTGAAAAATGCATTAAAACCAGAACTTTGTTCAGTAACATATAGCCACAAGTAAAAATACGTAGAGCATATCACCAAAGTACAAACAGTTTATTTTAAACATGGCTGTAAGCATTCTGCCTGAAAGGAAGATCTGATCTTCACTGTCAGACTTGAGCAGAGGAAGAGCCCCAGGCACAGAGCTCTGCTGTGGGAGAAGATTTAGGAACGTATGTGCAGTAAAACACGCTAAGCAGTGGTTGGACTTGAACTGCGTGGCCAATCTGACTGGGGGATACCCAAACCAACCCCTGAGGGAGGTGAGATCACATTTACACAATGTGAAAAAGGTGGTGAACCTGTTGAATTTGGCATGGCTACGTGTAGACCTAAACCAGAGCTGTCCCATTCTGCTGCTTGTGAGTAGCACGACGTAACTGCTGTGGCAGTACTTCCAGAAGTAGTGTGAAGTAAATCATTCAAGTTGTGGGGCTTAATTTTAAGAGAAGTATTCCTGAAGCTCGTTGACAAGCATGCGATTACCTCAGGTCTCTAAACCACCCATGATCATTTTAGATATAATTTAGGAACCACAGCAGAAGCATCAGAATCACATGTTAGCGCTTGGTTTGTATGAAACCAAGGGATGTGTCATTTTTATTCTGCGTCCTGGTTTGCCATGGACGTCACTAGAGACCGCATGTGCACACAGAATGGACTTCAGACTTAATGCATTAGGTGAGAGTACGTTGTTTCTGTTTCTGCTAGATTGTAGAATCTTATTTCAGATTATACATATATATATATATATATATAAACATGTTGTGTATTCAGTTGAAATAAAGGAAAGCTCTCTGGGTGTCTGCAGGCATGTGTACAGCAGGCAGCACAGAACAAATAGTCTTTATAGTCTGCAAAGTCCTTTGTTTACTCTTAATTTGGACAAACATACATCCCTTAGAGAAGAGCGCATTAGAAATTTCATGTATAACTATCAATTAGATTGAATTGTGTAAAGCTTATTTGTATAAATGAGAAAATTAAAACCTTTTGGTTCAAGAAGTACACAAAACTAAGTAAAACTAATGATTTATTGTTCACAAATTAAAACCATAAGTGTGCACACTGCGATTGAGCTGTAGCGTTTCTTTGTTCCAACACTCTACGCTGCTGAAAGATGACAATTTATAATCTTTGAATGAATAAAGATTTGTCTTAGGTCTAGGTATTTATTGTGTAATTAGCCCATCTACGAACAAAACCAGTTTGTTGATTCCAGTATTCATCAAGCACGTGAGCTTGTCTAGGTCTCACTCACGTGTCAGGAATGGGTTAATAGAAATTGTTCTTTATTTGTCATTAAATATCATGGCAAAGTTTCAGAATAATGAGGTTTTTTGTACTTGATCACTGAACAGTGGGAATGGGGTCCTGCAGTCCTGGAGGAACGGCAGCTCTGCTTGATTTCGGCCTTCCCTGGGGCTCGTGTGGAAGCTGTTGTTTCCGCGGTCACTTCTGTGCAGTTTTCCTAGCACCAACAATTACCGCTCAAATGACGACGTTTGTAAGGTGCTTTTTTCAGACCCTTGCCTTTAATAATCTTTCTTCACTACAGTATATTAATCCTGTAACTGCAGAGAAAGGGCTCTGTGCATTTTAAAAATTTACCTTAGATTATGAGTAAGCACCTGTACCTTTGATTTTGAGGGTGGAAAATGAGGTTACAGTGTTCAAGTCATGAAAGAAGACGAAAAAGAACAGTTTTCTCTGAGATTCTGGTTTTCCGTAGTTAAACGTGGAGTGGGCCAGCGGAGCTGGTCAGGATGGAGGGACGGGAACATATTCCAGGTTGAGAGTTGCTGCAGATCCCTTTTCACTTGAAGGAGGACAGAGATTAAAGGTGCCACTATTATTTTTGAGCAGCTCAAAGTTGTTCTTTGCCCCTTGCCAAATATTTTTGGCAGAGCTCTGATTTTTGCTGTAGGTAGCACTCCCGTTTTTAAAAAGTGACCTTGGATGCTTGCTTAGAGCTTTTTTGCATTTATAAGTGGACTTCAGAAACTCGTGTCCCGTTATACTGCATAAACAACAGTTGTATGCTAATTCTCACCTTTAGTTTTTAATAAGCACTCGTTTTCTTTGTATTTTTTCACTGCATGTAATTGCACAAATGTCTGCGTGTTTGTGTATTTTGAGATTAAACAAACTCAGTTGCATTCTGATATTTGATATATGTGTGCTCCAGATGTTGGTGTTAGAATTGGCGTAGCTCAGACACAACGCACTGAATTTCTTATGTTAGGGAGGTACAAAATACCTGCAATTGCCAGTCAGATATCTCTGTCCAACAGGGGCTTGCTTGCTCCCTGTTGATATGTACGCTATTTGTGACTTTTTACCAATGAAAGGTAAATTACAGGCATGGAGGAAAAGCCACTACTTTCTGCAAAGCTTTTGGAGAATTTGAAGTTTATTATTTGCTACCCTGCATTACCGTAAAATTCATTGGAAATTGAAGAAACTCGGTGTTCTAGCATAAGAATAGCTTCGCTGATGTGCAAGAGGCTGCCATAATTTCCAGCGTGAATTCAGATTTTCAAAGAATTAAGCTGGAAGATGAAAGATTACGTTCAAGCGCAAATTCCTGGAAACATCCCTCCAGACTTAAATTAATCTCATCTTGGAACTTGATACCAATGCAAGAAGTGTGTGACCCAGAAACGAAGAGAGAATCAGTTTGAAATTTTTAGAACATATTTGTTTCTGTAACTTCAAGGCCATTTTTAACTTGGAAAAAAAGAAAGGACCGTATGTATGTCTGTAGCGAGCAGCACGGCGATGGCAAATCTCCAGCCAGGGGAGGTCCCATCTCCAAAAACACCGCGCCAAGGGCAGCGGGAGTGGAGCTCGCCCTGACTGTGCTGAGGCCAGGCCCGTCATTGGGGGACCCCGCTATCAAAACCAGACCCGCTGTAAATGCCTGCTTTTGTGATAGGTGTGGTACAGAAATGCTGTTTTATTAAATAGCAGAATAAATTACTGAGGTTTGACCTCAGCGAAGGCTTTATCACTGTTGCCCTGCTGGTGAACTCGAAGGCAGAGCTTTTTTGTGGAATTCAGCATGTCGTCACTTTTTGGTAGAAAGAGTTAATGCTGCGGGCTGAAGCTGCACTGAAACGAGTGTTATTGCCAGACCTATGCAGAGCTGTGCTTCCTCAGGAAAAAGGCAATACACCGCAGAACCAGACCTCTTAAATTTGAATTTCTTTTTCACCATCATGCCATCGTGAGTCTCCAGTGAAATTTTAAGAGTGTTACGCAAGGGAGAAATAGGGGGGCAAAGCAAAGCGGGTGCTGCTCCCCGCGCCAGCGTTTTTGCAGCACGTCCCTGAAGAGCAGCTTCCCTCCTCTTGACAGCTCTGGTAGTTGCCCCTGGGATGGGAAGACCAGAAAAAATGCAGAACAGTCCATAAAGTTCCCGTTGGTTTGAAAGCAAAACCATCTGCTGGAGTCATGAACAGTTTGTTAGCAGGGTTCAATAGCAGGGAAGCCTGCAGTTGATCAGCTGTGCCCTCCGAAACAGGCATTGCTGCAGTCAGCAGGATTTATTGTAGGGGAGTCAGGAGGTATGGGGGAGATCAGGGCAACAGCAAAACGTGTCAAAGGAGTGGTTTTGTTGAGTTGGTTTCAAATGTAAAGTTTAGTGGTAAAGAAGAAGTGAGGGCTTTATGGCTTCACATTCAGATATTTACTGTGAATTCTCAGCTGCTTGTAATCCAGGATGGGATGTGTATTTTCTTAATATGAGTGTTACGGGCTTTGCAGACACATCCGTAAGTCACTGAATTGGGTCTGTCATGATGTAGTGATGCAGATGAACCTCGTTTCGCTGTTACCTTGAAAACTGATGAACACCCAGTGCTGAGATAACATTGGTGATTGCTGAGGTGTGCATGAATACAGGCTCAGATTGTGTTGACTTCAGTGACTATGGCAAATGTGTAGTATCTCACGGGAAAAACTTGGCACCTTGTAAGAGTATATCCTAATGGATATAGCACTTTAAATAATTCTTTAATAAGTTGGGCCCTGAACTGCATTGAGTATATTGCAGGATTCAGAGTAAGGACACACAGCGATACAGAGGTGTCAGAAACGGCTCCGTAGCTGAGATTGAGTTCAGATGCCCCCTTATACAAACAGGATGAAAATCCCTTTATTTCATATAGTGTATGGATTTATGAAAACCCTGTGCTGTTTATATTATAGAGGCGCCGTTCTGTATTTATGGTTACAATTGTGTCTGCTTTGCCATTATAAACTCCTATTATTAGGGGTTTACAACATGGCTGTAAAAATTTGTGGTGGATGGAAACTTGACACATAAAGGTCAACCCTGTAATAATATAGTTTTTAAAAATCAATTTTAAAAACTTAGAGTCATTTTTAGATTATGTGATATAAAAATATTGGTTCTAATTTTAGGATTGTTATAGGAATGTACAGTTTTCATGGTGCTGTCAAGAAAAGGTTTGCTGATGAGCACTGTGGACAGGTCTGATGTTGACTCAGACCAAAAATTTACCCAGCCTTGGATCTCTGGTAGTGACTGGAAACAAATGCTCCGACATTGGGAGGTTTGGAGGTTACAGCCTTCTTGGAGCTGTGTCTGGAGCGTTTTGTTTAATAGCCACAGATGAATTTGTTCCTCAGCTTTCCAGTTCAGTGTCATCTGCAGCTGAAAAAAGAGCTTTTCTTGTCTGTAGTGTTACAGTATTATTATAATGCAATGCAACACTTGAATACAACCTTTCTGGTATTTTACATTCTCGTGAAATAATCTCAGTATTGTAGCAAATTAAACATCAAACTCTGCTTTGTTATGGATTCTTAATTAATATATTGTTACTGCTGTAGTGAAAAGGTGACACTGAGATGATAATGAAACGCTTCCAATTAAATTGCAAAAAAGTCAAATCCTAAAAATCAAGTTGTTAGTGAAGCCAGCTTTAAATTAACGACACTAATGTTGAAATGGTAGAGAAAATGCAGCTCATGAAGTCAAAGTCAGCACACGTACCAGTGCCCCAGGATGGCTTTTGTCAGCGCGCTTTAGCATGGTTCACATTCTGCAGTCTGTAGAAAGGGCTCACATCACTGGCAGCGGCGTTGCTCGGTGCCGAACTCCTCAAGGCAGATGCGTGTCCTCTGGATTGGGCTGTTCTGGATGGCCATGAGGTACTGCAGGTTAAAGGAGGAGCGGCCAGCTGGGTTATCGTGGTGGCTGTACCTGTACATTCACGTCAAAGAACAGAAATCTTTTCATCACTTTTGAAGTCAATCTTTGAGCTCTTTCTGTGCTTCAACATACTGTTACAGATTTAGGAAAATGTGTATGTTGCTGTACCTATGCCTTACTGAAAAAGCTGTTTTAATTTAAAAGCAGTTAACAGTCAATCTGATTTTTCAGTTTTCTGGGATTTTTTTCAGTGGTGCCACCAGGGAGCCCCGGACCGATCACTCGACATGAGTCGTACGACAGCTTAGCATCCGACCACAGTGGGCAGGAGGACGAGGAGTGGCTTTCACAGGTATGTGTCCTGGCGCCTCCCAGCTCGGGGGGGAACAGTAACAGTACCCACTTGAAATAAAATTCACAGCTTTCCCCAGAATGGAAAGTGAGCATCCAGTAGACCATGGGTGTTGCTGTGTGTAAAACTGACTTCACTCCTGACTTAACGTGTTATGAATTTGATGGTCTTTATGTTTTATACAAACTATACTAAAAAACACATAGAGCCCCATCGTTACTGGCACAAGTCGCATCCTTGGGAAGCTCAGGGTGAAGTGGGAAGGTTAAGCTGGCCACAGAAAGTGCCCTCTCTGCCTTTCTTCTCCTGACGTGGCTCTTTGCAGACATGGATAAAAGAAGTTGGCTTGGCAAAATGATGATGGCTTTTCCTCCTCGCTGTACTTCCTGCATTTTAACATAAAATAGTAGATTAACTGGTTTACTTCCTTCTTTTTTAGTTATCAGTTACTGCATTTCCTTCTGATAATGCCTTTGAGTTATGGCTAGATACAAACACTGTAGTGCTTTAAAATGATCCTGCTCAGTGGAATATTTCTATATGAAGCTAAGTCTGTGTAGTTTTATCCATTCTTGCTTTGTTTCAGTCAATGAAGCTTCTCTTTAAGAACTCAGTACATACACAAGTATTTGGCTCAAAAAATGGCTTTAGTTTAAGAATGTAGGTCACGAATAATACACTGAGAATTAGTTTCTGTTAGAAATAAAAGGTTAGAGTTAAATAAATAAATTAAAATTACAATTTACCAAAGCAATTACATGGTACCTGAAACATAGAATTCATCCTGACAAATTAGGTGGGTTTCCTTTGGTTTAAGAACAACATTGTTATGGGAGTGATGCATTAAATATGTTGCTGGGGTATATGGCATACATATGAAATATTCATGGATGTGATTTGCTTCTCCCACTGGTGAATAAATCATACACAGCTTTTTCCTAAAATGAGAAGTTAGGCTTCCACATGCACTGGTCTGGGAGCAGCACTCATTGGGGAATCTGTTCATGTGAATCCACTTACCTGGCCTGAGTTTTCAGCTGTGGCCGCACATGGATGTCTCTTACTCGCTGATGCTGGCTCTAATTTGTCAGAGCGTAAAGATGGTGTAACTGCTCCATCAGTGTCATCAACAGCAGTTTTACCACTGAGTTCACCCTGAGTTTTCCACCTGTCTCCTCCAGTGCTGTTTGAGCAGTTCAGCTAGTTTTACTGTTCCAATGACTTTCTGGTATGGTGGGCAGCCTCAGAAAAAAGAGAGTAAGGTAGATCTACATTCTAGCGGTTGGTTTGTTACTGATTCTTGGAAGACATAAAGTGTCAAAGGAACTTAAAACTGCTTGAACATCATCACGTCTATCCTTCTAGAACAGTAAATGTATTTATAATAGGAAAAAAGAAATCCCAAGTGATGTCCCAGAACACAGATAATTCAGGGAATGCTTCCAGAAGCTTTGATTTTTGCCAAGTGCAAAGAGCCTGAAGATGCTAGCGTTCTCTGAGCAAGCCACTTTAGATTAAGCCTAAAGTGCAAGTGTGTTTTTCAAAATTAAAGTGTTGTTATCAACAGTAACAGCATGCAGTGAAAAAACATTGCCCTTCACTTCAACTTTTCAATTAGAACAGTGGGTAATGTGTGCTGTCAGTGTGAAGTAGATACAATATGTTTGTCCTGCACACAACAGGAGAGTGAATAGGAACATCTGGCCGTAGCCTCAGTAAAATTACAAAGGCATCTGTTTACCTCTCGGCTCTGTGACACTGATGGTTTCAAGCTTAAAATATACAGATTACTTTATCTGTGGCCTAATTTACACTGCAACATAAAAGCTACTTGCCTCAGAAACGTCTACAGTCAGGCTGAGTTACGCTGAGATAAATGCAAGGATGGAAATAGTGCTAAATAGGCTGTACATTTGTCATCTCACATTAGCAGAGAGCTTGGAACAACATTATCCAGTGTTTACAATTGCTCCTTAACGAGTTACGAATCACTACTAGTACTCTTCTGTGTCATTATATGCACACAAATATATTTTCATTCATTTCCTCACTGAATTGCATATTTACTGGGAAACTGATCATTGTTCTAGCAGAAAGTGATAGGAATTTTTGTCATCTTAAGAGTATGGATTCACCAGAGCTAAATATTTTCCTTTTGTATTTTCTTCTCCTGATCTTTAAGGGCTCTTTTTAATTTTTAAAATTGTATTACAGAGGACTTATGCATTGTTTACCCTTTTGTTTACAAGGCCAAATTTTCTGAACATATAAATTTCCAACAGTGTTACCATCTTAAATTTTCATGCTTGCTTTGCATTGCTTTAGTTGGTTTATTTGTTTGCCAAAACCAATACTGATAGATTATAGAGTTATCAGCGTGAAAAGACATTTTTCAAAAGTATTTTGGATTCTTCATTTCCTGAAATAACGTTATTCAAAAGTTCATATCTAGACTCTTGCTGGGTGCAAACACCTAGAGGAGAACCTGTGCATTGTGTACAAACCTGAGTATTTGAAATCAATGCTTGTTAGATGCACCATCTGTATTCTCGGTGCCTGCTGGAATTAGGTGTGGAGCTGAGAACTGTCTGTGTATATATCTACCTGTCTACACATAAACATGTGTCTATCTACATGGAAACATACTTACATACATTTATCTCACATACTCCCATTATTCACTGTATATGTGTTTGTTCATTGCAAGCAAGTGCCATTCTATTTTAAATATTTGGGTTAAATTAATATGTGTGTGTGTATATATATATATATA
>NW_010194094.1:0-1368 GCF_000695765.1 Mesitornis unicolor | reverse complement strand
GAGAGGTTCTCCTTCCTCTCTACTCTGCCCTAGTGAGACCGTGTTTGGAATACTGTGTTCAATTCTGGGCCCCTCAGTTCAAGAAGGGCAGGAATCGCTTGAAAGAGTCCAGCACAGAGTCACAAAGATGATTGAAGGAGTGGAGCATCTCCCTTATGAGGAGCGGCTGAGGGAGCTGGGTCTCTTTAGCTTGCAAAAGAGGAGACTGAGGGGTGACCTCATTAATGTTTATAAATTTGTAAAGGGCGAGTGTCAGGAGGAAGGAGGCAGGCTCTTCTCAGTGACAGCCAATGACAGGACAAGGGGAAATGGGAGCAAGCTGGAGCATAGGAGGTTCAATCTGAACATAAGGAAAAACTTTTTTACTGTAAGGGTTACGGAGCACTGCAACAGGCTGCCCAGAGAGGTTGTGGAGTCTCCTTCTCTGGAGACATTCAAAACCCGCCTGGATGCGTTCCTGTGTGACCTGGTCTAGGTGATCTTGCTCTGGCAGGGGGGTTGGACTGGATGATCTTTCGAGATCCCTTCCAACTCCTAATAATCTGTGATTCTCTGATTCTCTCAGTTCACTTTTTAATTGCTCTATGAAAGGGATTTCTGAATGCAGGCAGGCTGGGACAGCTGAAATTTGGGATGCACTGAAGCATAAGAGAGGGAATGAGACAGGCGTAGACCAGAAGGGAATTATTTTCCACTTTAACTGCTGTATATATGCCTGTTGCCCACTTATATTTCAAGATAATTTGTATGCATTGAAAGAACATTAATGCATCTCAAAGAACAGTTATGTTTTAAAAAGCCTATTTACATCCTTATTTTAGATGAATGATTGTAATTTAATTAGAAACAGATTTCTTTTCCTCACTCTATGCATCTTGCCTTCTCAATGATGAGTTTTTTGAAGCAGTGTCAGTCTTTGTCCAGCCATCAGTACAGCACCTAGCACAATGAAGATCTGTTTTCATTTCACAGCTCTATACATTAATTGTAACATAATTTCTGAAAGTTACTCAGAGTTTCACAAGTAATTAAACAAGAAAAACAGGCAGGACTATTTCAATGGAAATTGAGTGTACTGACTGCCTAGTTTGGTCAAAAAGATATTGACTTTAGTTAGCATAGTATTTCACCAACAACTATGGATATATTTCATGTCACCCACAGACAACTGCATCTATTTTATAGCAATGCAACCATAATGTATGCCTTACACGGACCTCCATGAACTCTACATTACTTTAAACAATTAGTAGTATTAAATAATGAAGAAGAGGTCATTAGAACTCAAGCTCAGCCAAGGTGATATATGAGGTATAAGGGGTGAATGCACTATACCAGTTTTACAGAATCACAGAATCACAGAACGTT
>NW_010194093.1:0-1699 GCF_000695765.1 Mesitornis unicolor | reverse complement strand
GCCCAGCTCTAAACCAGGACAAGGGTGGAGCCAGCGAGCTGAGGGCAGCGGTGGTTCACAGAATCACAGAATCCCAGACCGTCAGGGACTGGAAGGGACCTCCAAAGCTCATCCAGTCCAATCCCCCTGCCGGAGCAGGAACACCCAGATGAGGTTGCACAGGAAGGCGTCCAGGCGGGTTTTGAATGTCTGCAGAGAAGGAGACTCCACAACCTCTCTGGGCAGCCTGGGCCAGGGCTCTGTCACCCTCACTGAGAAGAAGTTTCTTCTCCAATTTCAGTGGAACCTCCTGTGTTCCAGTTTGTGTCCGTTCCCCCTTGTCCTATCATTGTTTGTCACCGAGAAGAGCCTGGCTCCATCCTCGTGACACTCACCCTTGAAATATTGATAACCATGAATGAGGTCTCCCCTCAGTCTCCTCTTCTGCAAACTAAAGAGCCCCAGCTCCCTCAGCCGCTCCTCAGAAGGGAGATGCTCCACTCCCTCCATCATCTTTGTAGCCCTACGCTGGACTCTCTCCAGCAGTTCCTGTCCTTCTTGAACTGAGGGGCCCAGAACTGGACACAATATTCCAGATGCGGTCTCACCAGTGCAGAGCAGAGGGGCAGGAGAACCTCTCTGCCCTACAACCACCCCTCCTGATACACCCCAGGATGGCATTGGCCTTCTTGGCCAGAAGTCCCTCGTCCCTCCCCGTCCCATTTTATTAAAAACCTGCACTTCGCAGGCTCTTGCATCAAACCCCTTCATGGCAACCCCAGTAACGCAGCAGCTCAGGAACGTCCCCACTGCTGCCCGCGCAGGACTCTACCTTCGAAATGAAGACGCCTGGCTCATGAATCCCAAACGGATGGCTCGAGTGGTCACTGCCTCCCACGATGCTGAGCCCCAGGGGACCACCAGCTTTGACAAGGTGAATTTCCTTGAGGGAACGAGAAGCAGAGTTAAAGGGAACACGGGATATCCCATAAGGACCACACACACTGAAAAACACGGAGTCAGGGATGTTTTGTGGGGCGAGCACAAGGTAAACACCCCCAGGACAAGGGGGTTCACCACTGGGAACGCTCTGAGATAACACAGTGGGCCAGCCCCCATCACCCACCCCTCCTCCCAATGAGAACCACCCCAAACGACCCCAAAGTCCCGCAGACTCACCTCAATGGGGTACTGATCCTCCAGGCCTTTGGGCAGGTGGTTCCTTTGCGACGCGGGCATCTCCTCGGGCGGGCTCTCCCCGTGGCCGGGGGGCGGCGGTGGGGAGTGCATGCGTACGCGGGGGGCGCCCGGCGGCTCTCCCTCGCCGAGCTGCTCCGCGCCCTCTCTCTCTACCAGCAGCACGATGGTGGGGGAGGATGCGGTAAGCAGCGCTACTGCCTGATCATGCCTGGCTTCTGTCATGTCTACCCCATTGATCTAGAACAACCCGCAAACTCCGAGTCAGACCACGGCCCGAGCACGCCCTGTCCTTGCCCAGCACCCTACACGGCCCCATTCTGCCGCAACCCTGGCCCTCCTCAAAAGCCTGTTCCCCAAAGCACTTGGTAACTTCCCCCACACCCCTGCGTGTCTGGTGAGGGGACGCAGGCACCTGCTCATTCCCACCTGACCAGGATCCTCTTTGCAGCCCCGTTCCCACCTTCCCTGTACACCTCCTGCCAGCACCAGGGATCACAGAATCCCAGAACATGAGGAGTTG